>NW_026969079.1:0-55590 GCF_028390025.1 Pseudophryne corroboree
CAAATTTGTTCTCTGAAAAGTGTCCACAAAGCAAAGTCTCTGATTAACACCTTTGTAAGGATGTTTTTTCACCTATTACTAAATTAAACTTGCTTCATTGGAAAGGCAGCAAGATGCATCCTCATTTCAATGTCTACTGAAATAATACAAGTTGACACCAGGAAACATTAACGCCACTGCATCCTTGCTGCTTTCTCATGTGGAAGTCTGTTTAATGTGAAAACAAGGTGATATCTAATTAGCACACAGGTAAGGAATTAAGAAAATCTTTATTTAAGGGTGAAGATGTTTCTCACAAAATCGTTGCCCCAATGCATCATTGAAATTCAAGCTGGAAAGATGATTTTAATATATCACTTGTACATTTTGTATTGCTCTTCTGGTGACAATGTAGTTTGTTTTTGTCAATTACCATTTTAATAATAGGGTAAAGAAAATGAAGTGGATTTTTGAAAGAAAACAATACTGTCAATATACTATTAAAACAAATTAAAATGGTAAAAGTTATTGTACTTTAAGTAAAAATAAAAGAGCCAAAATATCAATCCCAGTTTTGGATTACTTTAATTAACAAAAAAAAATATGCATATAGCAGAGGATAGTTTCAATCTGCCTACCTCTGGGTTATGGGCCCAGCATGCTTCCATTGCTGTACTCTGCTGCACATGTAAGTGCAAGAGATCCTGAAGCACTCACTCATCATGGGAAAGTACCAATGTGTTTATTCGTTGGTTGATGGAAGAAACATCTTACAAAAACTCTCCAGATTATTGATTTTTTAATGTTTTTCTAGGAAACGTTCTAGATGTATGCTTATTAGCCTTTGTCAGTATGTACTTTTTGCAAAGTGTCTCTGTGGCGCAATCGGTTAGTGTGTACGACTATTAACCAAAAGGTTGATGGTTCAATCCCACCCAGGGACGTAATTGACCTTGTGATCAGATTTTGGTGATATTTAAGTAGACAAGTCAAAATTTCAAACCCCCTCTTATTGTGTAGGGTACCTGGCCTTCTCTGATGTAATCAGAGTTAGATTTGATTCAGTGATTTTATAAAAAACAGCTAGGAAGCACAATTTAGCAGTGGGTTGCAGAGAAAAAAAATATGCTGGCATTGGAAAATTCAGGGCTATGTCGTGTAGATGATGGCCTAACAGGAGGCTATAAAATTTTCTTTCTAGTGACCTTCGTTTGGGAGAAAAATGCAAAGGTACAAGACAGCTTTTCCTTGCCAATATCTCACTTTTGCAAAGAGCTGCGCATTGGAAAATTCAGGGCTATGTCGTGTAGATGATGGCCTAACAGGAGGCTTTAAAATTTTCTTTCTAGTGACCTTCGTTTGGGAGAAAAATGCAAAGGTACAAGACAGCTTTTCCTTGCCAATATCTCTCTTTTGCAAAGAGCTACGCATTGGAAAATTCAGGGCTATGTCGTGTAGATGATGGCCTAACAGGAGGCTTTAAAATTTTCTTTCTAGTGACCTTCGTTTGGGAGAAAAATGCAAAGGTACAAGACAGCTTTTCCTTGCCAATATCTCTCTTTTGCAAAGAGCTGCGCATTGGAAAATGCAGGGCTATATCGTGTAGATGATGGCCTAACAGGAGGCTTTAAAATTTTCTTTCTAGTGACCTTCGTTTGGGAGAAAAATGCAAAGGTACAAGACAGCTTTTCCTTGCCAATATCTCTCTTTTGCAAAGAGCTGCGCATTGGAAAATTCAGGGCTATGTCGTGTAGATGATGGCCTAACAGGAGGCTTTAAAATTTTCTTTCTAGTGTCCTTCGTTTGGGAGAAAAATGCAATGGTACAAGACAGCTTTTCCTTGCCAATATCTCTCTTTTGCAAAGAGCTACGCATTGGAAAATTCAGGGCTATGTCGTGTAGATGATGGCCTAACAGGAGGCTTTAAAATTTTCTTTCTAGTGACCTTCGTTTGGGAGAAAAATGCAAAGGTACAAGACAGCTTTTCCTTGCCAATATCTCTCTTTTGCAAAGAGCTGCGCATTGGAAAATTCAGGGCTATGTCGTGTAGATGATGGCCTAACAGGAGGCTTTAAAATTTTCTTTCTAGTGACCTTCGTTTGGGAGAAAAATGCAAAGGTACAAGACAGCTTTTCCTTGCCAATATCTCTCTTTTACAAAGAGCTACGCATTGGAAAATTCAGGGCTATGTCGTGTAGATGATGGCCTAACAGGAGGCTTTAAAATTTTCTTTCTAGTGTCCTTCGTTTGGGAGAAAAATGCAATGGTACAAGACAGCTTTTCCTTGCCAATATCTCTCTTTTGCAAAGAGCTACGCATTGGAAAATTCAGGGCTATGTCGTGTAGATGATGGCCTAACAGGAGGCTTTAAAATTTTCTTTCTAGTGACCTTCGTTTGGGAGAAAAATGCAAAGGTACAAGACAGCTTTTCCTTGCCAATATCTCTCTTTTGCAAAGAGCTACGCATTGGAAAATTCAGGGCTATGTCGTGTAGATGATGGCCTAACAGGAGGCTTTAAAATTTTCTTTCTAGTGACCTTCGTTTGGGAGAAAAATGCAAAGGTACAAGACAGCTTTTCCTTGCCAATATCTCTCTTTTGCAAAGAGCTGCGCATTGGAAAATTCAGGGCTATATCGTGTAGATGATGGCCTAACAGGAGGCTTTAAAATTTTCTTTCTAGTGACCTTCGTTTGGGAGAAAAATGCAAAGGTACAAGACAGCTTTTCCTTGCCAATATCTCTCTTTTGCAAAGAGCTGCGCATTGGAAAATTCAGGGCTATGTCGTGTAGATGATGGCCTAACAGGAGGCTTTAAAATTTTCTTTCTAGTGTCCTTCGTTTGGGAGAAAAATGCAATGGTACAAGACAGCTTTTCCTTGCCAATATCTCTCTTTTGCAAAGAGCTACGCATTGGAAAATTCAGGGCTATGTCGTGTAGATGATGGCCTAACAGGAGGCTTTAAAATTTTCTTTCTAGTGACCTTCGTTTGGGAGAAAAATGCAAAGGTACAAGACAGCTTTTCCTTGCCAATATCTCTCTTTTGCAAAGAGCTGCGCATTGGAAAATTCAGGGCTATGTCGTGTAGATGATGGCCTAACAGGAGGCTTTAAAATTTTCTTTCTAGTGACCTTCGTTTGGGAGAAAAATGCAAAGGTACAAGACAGCTTTTCCTTGCCAATATCTCTCTTTTACAAAGAGCTACGCATTGGAAAATTCAGGGCTATGTCGTGTAGATGATGGCCTAACAGGAGGCTTTAAAATTTTCTTTCTAGTGTCCTTCGTTTGGGAGAAAAATGCAATGGTACAAGACAGCTTTTCCTTGCCAATATCTCTCTTTTGCAAAGAGCTACGCATTGGAAAATTCAGGGCTATGTCGTGTAGATGATGGCCTAACAGGAGGCTTTAAAATTTTCTTTCTAGTGTCCTTCGTTTGGGAGAAAAATGCAAAGGTACAAGACAGCTTTTCCTTGCCAATATCTCTCTTTTGCAAAGAGCTACGCATTGGAAAATTCAGGGCTATGTCGTGTAGATGATGGCCTAACAGGAGGCTATAAAATTTTCTTTCTAGTGACCTTCGTTTGGGAGAAAAATGCAAAGGTACAAGACAGCTTTTCCTTGCCAATATCTCACTTTTGCAAAGAGCTGCGCATTGGAAAATTCAGGGCTATGTCGTGTAGATGATGGCCTAACAGGAGGCTTTAAAATTTTCTTTCTAGTGACCTTCGTTTGGGAGAAAAATGCAAAGGTACAAGACAGCTTTTCCTTGCCAATATCTCTCTTTTGCAAAGAGCTACGCATTGGAAAATTCAGGGCTATGTCGTGTAGATGATGGCCTAACAGGAGGCTTTAAAATTTTCTTTCTAGTGACCTTCGTTTGGGAGAAAAATGCAAAGGTACAAGACAGCTTTTCCTTGCCAATATCTCTCTTTTGCAAAGAGCTGCGCATTGGAAAATTCAGGGCTATGTCGTGTAGATGATGGCCTAACAGGAGGCTTTAAAATTTTCTTTCTAGTGACCTTCGTTTGGGAGAAAAATGCAAAGGTACAAGACAGCTTTTCCTTGCCAATATCTCTCTTTTGCAAAGAGCTGCGCATTGGAAAATTCAGGGCTATGTCGTGTAGATGATGGCCTAACAGGAGGCTTTAAAATTTTCTTTCTAGTGTCCTTCGTTTGGGAGAAAAATGCAATGGTACAAGACAGCTTTTCCTTGCCAATATCTCTCTTTTGCAAAGAGCTGCGCATTGGAAAATTCAGGGCTATATCGTGTAGATGATGGCCTAACAGGAGGCTTTAAAATTTTCTTTCTAGTGACCTTCGTTTGGGAGAAAAATGCAAAGGTACAAGACAGCTTTTCCTTGCCAATATCTCTCTTTTGCAAAGAGCTGCGCATTGGAAAATTCAGGGCTATGTCGTGTAGATGATGGCCTAACAGGAGGCTTTAAAATTTTCTTTCTAGTGTCCTTCGTTTGGGAGAAAAATGCAATGGTACAAGACAGCTTTTCCTTGCCAATATCTCTCTTTTGCAAAGAGCTACGCATTGGAAAATTCAGGGCTATGTCGTGTAGATGATGGCCTAACAGGAGGCTTTAAAATTTTCTTTCTAGTGACCTTCGTTTGGGAGAAAAATGCAAAGGTACAAGACAGCTTTTCCTTGCCAATATCTCTCTTTTGCAAAGAGCTGCGCATTGGAAAATTCAGGGCTATGTCGTGTAGATGATGGCCTAACAGGAGGCTTTAAAATTTTCTTTCTAGTGACCTTCGTTTGGGAGAAAAATGCAAAGGTACAAGACAGCTTTTCCTTGCCAATATCTCTCTTTTACAAAGAGCTACGCATTGGAAAATTCAGGGCTATGTCGTGTAGATGATGGCCTAACAGGAGGCTTTAAAATTTTCTTTCTAGTGTCCTTCGTTTGGGAGAAAAATGCAATGGTACAAGACAGCTTTTCCTTGCCAATATCTCTCTTTTGCAAAGAGCTACGCATTGGAAAATTCAGGGCTATGTCGTGTAGATGATGGCCTAACAGGAGGCTTTAAAATTTTCTTTCTAGTGTCCTTCGTTTGGGAGAAAAATGCAAAGGTACAAGACAGCTTTTCCTTGCCAATATCTCTCTTTTGCAAAGAGCTACGCATTGGAAAATTCAGGGCTATGTCGTGTAGATGATGGCCTAACAGGAGGCTATAAAATTTTCTTTCTAGTGACCTTCGTTTGGGAGAAAAATGCAAAGGTACAAGACAGCTTTTCCTTGCCAATATCTCACTTTTGCAAAGAGCTGCGCATTGGAAAATTCAGGGCTATGTCGTGTAGATGATGGCCTAACAGGAGGCTTTAAAATTTTCTTTCTAGTGACCTTCGTTTGGGAGAAAAATGCAAAGGTACAAGACAGCTTTTCCTTGCCAATATCTCTCTTTTGCAAAGAGCTACGCATTGGAAAATTCAGGGCTATGTCGTGTAGATGATGGCCTAACAGGAGGCTTTAAAATTTTCTTTCTAGTGACCTTCGTTTGGGAGAAAAATGCAAAGGTACAAGACAGCTTTTCCTTGCCAATATCTCTCTTTTGCAAAGAGCTGCGCATTGGAAAATTCAGGGCTATATCGTGTAGATGATGGCCTAACAGGAGGCTTTAAAATTTTCTTTCTAGTGACCTTCGTTTGGGAGAAAAATGCAAAGGTACAAGACAGCTTTTCCTTGCCAATATCTCTCTTTTGCAAAGAGCTGCGCATTGGAAAATTCAGGGCTATGTCGTGTAGATGATGGCCTAACAGGAGGCTTTAAAATTTTCTTTCTAGTGTCCTTCGTTTGGGAGAAAAATGCAATGGTACAAGACAGCTTTTCCTTGCCAATATCTCTCTTTTGCAAAGAGCTACGCATTGGAAAATTCAGGGCTATGTCGTGTAGATGATGGCCTAACAGGAGGCTTTAAAATTTTCTTTCTAGTGACCTTCGTTTGGGAGAAAAATGCAAAGGTACAAGACAGCTTTTCCTTGCCAATATCTCTCTTTTGCAAAGAGCTGCGCATTGGAAAATTCAGGGCTATGTCGTGTAGATGATGGCCTAACAGGAGGCTTTAAAATTTTCTTTCTAGTGACCTTCGTTTGGGAGAAAAATGCAAAGGTACAAGACAGCTTTTCCTTGCCAATATCTCTCTTTTACAAAGAGCTACGCATTGGAAAATTCAGGGCTATGTCGTGTAGATGATGGCCTAACAGGAGGCTTTAAAATTTTCTTTCTAGTGTCCTTCGTTTGGGAGAAAAATGCAATGGTACAAGACAGCTTTTCCTTGCCAATATCTCTCTTTTGCAAAGAGCTACGCATTGGAAAATTCAGGGCTATGTCGTGTAGATGATGGCCTAACAGGAGGCTTTAAAATTTTCTTTCTAGTGTCCTTCGTTTGGGAGAAAAATGCAAAGGTACAAGACAGCTTTTCCTTGCCAATATCTCTCTTTTGCAAAGAGCTACGCATTGGAAAATTCAGGGCTATGTCGTGTAGATGATGGCCTAACAGGAGGCTATAAAATTTTCTTTCTAGTGACCTTCGTTTGGGAGAAAAATGCAAAGGTACAAGACAGCTTTTCCTTGCCAATATCTCACTTTTGCAAAGAGCTGCGCATTGGAAAATTCAGGGCTATGTCGTGTAGATGATGGCCTAACAGGAGGCTTTAAAATTTTCTTTCTAGTGACCTTCGTTTGGGAGAAAAATGCAAAGGTACAAGACAGCTTTTCCTTGCCAATATCTCTCTTTTGCAAAGAGCTGCGCATTGGAAAATTCAGGGCTATGTCGTGTAGATGATGGCCTAACAGGAGGCTTTAAAATTTTCTTTCTAGTGTCCTTCGTTTGGGAGAAAAATGCAATGGTACAAGACAGCTTTTCCTTGCCAATATCTCTCTTTTGCAAAGAGCTACGCATTGGAAAATTCAGGGCTATGTCGTGTAGATGATGGCCTAACAGGAGGCTTTAAAATTTTCTTTCTAGTGTCCTTCGTTTGGGAGAAAAATGCAATGGTACAAGACAGCTTTTCCTTGCCAATATCTCTCTTTTGCAAAGAGCTACGCATTGGAAAATTCAGGGCTATGTCGTGTAGATGATGGCCTAACAGGAGGCTTTAACATTTTCTTTCTAGTGACCTTCGTTTGGGAGAAAAATGCAAAGGTACAAGACAGCTTTTCCTTGCCAATATCTTTCTTTTGCAAAGAGCTGCGCATTGGAAAATTCAGGGCTATGTCGTGTAGATGATGGCCTAACAGGAGGCTTTAAAATTTTCTTTCTAGTGTCCTTCGTTTGGGAGAAAAATGCAATGGTACAAGAAAGCTTTTCCTTGCCAATATCTCTCTTTTGCAAAGAGCTGCGCATTGGAAAATTCAGGGCTATGTCGTGTAGATGATGGCCTAACAGGAGGCTTTAAAATTTTCTTTCTAGTGTCCTTCGTTTGGGAGAAAAATGCAAAGGTACTAGACAGCTTTTCCTTGCCAATATCTCTCTTTTGTAAAGAGCTACGCATTGGAAAATTCAGGACTATGTCGTGTAGATGATGGCCTAACAGTAGGCTTTAAAATTTTCTTTCTAGTGACCTTCGTTTGGGAGAAAAATGCAAAGGTACCTGACAGCTTTTCCTTGCCAATATCTCTCTTTTGCAAATAGCTGCGCATTGGAAAACTCAGGGCTATGTCGTGTAGATGATGGCATAACAGGAGGCTTTAAAATTTTAATTCTAGTGTCCTTCGTTTGGGAGAAAAATGCAAAGGTACAAGACAGCTTTTCCTTGCCAATATCTCTCTTTTGCAAAGAGCTGCGCATTGGAAAATTCAGGGCTATGTCGTGTAGATGATGGCCTAACAGGAGGCTTTAAAATTTTCTTTCTAGTGTCCTTCGTTTGGGAGAAAAATGCAATGGTACAAGACAGCTTTTCCTTGCCAATATCTCTCTTTTGCAAAGAGCTGCGCATTGGAAAATTCAGGGCTATGTCGTGTAGATGATGGCATAACAGGAGGCTTTAAAATTTTAATTCTAGTGTCCTTCGTTTGGGAGAAAAATTCAAAGGTACAAGACAGCTTTTCCTTGCCAATATCTCTCTTTTGCAAAGAGCTACGCATTGGAAAATTCAGGGCTATGTCGTGTAGATGATGGCCTAACAGGAGGCTTTAAAATTTTCTTTCTAGTGACCTTCGTTTGGGAGAAAAATGCAAAGGTACAAGACAGCTTTTCCTTGCCAATATCTCTCTTTTGCAAAGAGCTGCGCATTGGAAAATTCAGGGCTATGTCGTGTAGATGATGGCCTAACAGGAGGCTTTAAAATTTTCTTTCTAGTGTCCTTCGTTTGGGAGAAAAATGCAATGGTACAAGAAAGCTTTTCCTTGCCAATATCTCTCTTTTGCAAAGAGCTGCGCATTGGAAAATTCAGGGCTATGTCGTGTAGATGATGGCCTAACAGGAGGCTTTAAAATTTTCTTTCTAGTGTCCTTCGTTTGGGAGAAAAATGCAAAGGTACTAGACAGCTTTTCCTTGCCAATATCTCTCTTTTGTAAAGAGCTACGCATTGGAAAATTCAGGACTATGTCGTGTAGATGATGGCCTAACAGTAGGCTTTAAAATTTTCTTTCTAGTGACCTTCGTTTGGGAGAAAAATGCAAAGGTACCTGACAGCTTTTCCTTGCCAATATCTCTCTTTTGCAAATAGCTGCGCATTGGAAAACTCAGGGCTATGTCGTGTAGATGATGGCATAACAGGAGGCTTTAAAATTTTAATTCTAGTGTCCTTCGTTTGGGAGAAAAATGCAAAGGTACAAGACAGCTTTTCCTTGCCAATATCTCTCTTTTGCAAAGAGCTGCGCATTGGAAAATTCAGGGCTATGTCGTGTAGATGATGGCCTAACAGGAGGCTTTAAAATTTTCTTTCTAGTGTCCTTCGTTTGGGAGAAAAATGCAATGGTACAAGACAGCTTTTCCTTGCCAATATCTCTCTTTTGCAAAGAGCTGCGCATTGGAAAATTCAGGGCTATTTCGTGTAGATGATGGCCTAACAGGAGGCTTTAAAATTTTCTTTCTAGTGTCCTTCGTTTGGGAGAAAAATGCAAAGGTACAAGACAGCTTTTCCTTGCCAATATCTCTCTTTTGCAAAGAGCTACGCATTGGAAAATTCAGGGCTATGTCATGTAGATGATGGCCTAACAGGAGGCTTTAAAATTTTCTTTCTAGTGACCTTCGTTTGGGAGAAAAATGCAAAGGTACAAGAAAGCTTTTCCATGCCAATATCTCTCTTTTGCAAAGAGTTACGCTTTGGAAAATTCAGGGCTATTTCGTGTAGATGATGGCCTAACAGGAGGCTTTAAAATGTTCTTTCTAGTGTCCTTCGTTTGGGAGAAAAATGCAAAGGTACAAGACAGCTTTTCCTTGCCAATATCTCTCTTTTGCAAAGAGCTACGCATTGGAAAATTCAGGGCTATGTCATGTAGATGATGGCCTAACAGGAGGCTTTAAAATTTTAATTCTAGTGTCCTTCGTTTGGGAGAAAAATGCAAAGGCACAAGATAGCTTTTCCTTGCCAATATCTCTCTTTTACAAAGAGCTACGCATTGGAAAATTCAGGGCTATGTCGTGTAGATGATGGCCTAACAGGAGGCTTTAAAATTTTCTTTCTAGTGTCCTTCGTTTGGGAGAAAAATGCAATGGTACAAGACAGCTTTTCCTTGCCAATATTTCTCTTTTGCAAAGAGCTACGCATTGGAAAATTCAGGGCTATGTCATGTAGATGATGGCCTAACAGGAGGCTTTAAAATTTTCTTTCTAGTGACCTTCGTTTGGGAGAAAAATGCAAAGGTACTATACAGCTTTTCCTTGCCAATATCTCTCTTTTGCAAAGAGCTGCGCATTGGAAAATTCAGGGCTATGTCGTGTAGATGATGGCCTAACAGGAGGCTTTAAAAATTTCTTTCTAGTGTCCTTCGTTTGGGAGAAAAATGCAAAGGTACAAGACAGCTTTTCCTTGCCAATATCTCTCTTTTGCAAAGAGCTACGCATTGGAAAATTCAGGGCTATGTCGTGTAGATGATGGCTTAACAGGAGGCTTTAAAATTTTCATTCTAATGACCTTCGTTTGGGAGAAAAATGCAAAGGTACAAGACAGCTTTTCCTTGCCAATATCTCTCTTTTGCAAAGAGCAGCGCATTGGAAAATTCAGGGCTATATCGTGTAGATGATGGCCTAACAGGAGGCTTTAAAATTTTAATTCTAGTGTCCTTCGTTTGGGAGAAAAATGCAAAGGTACAAGACAGCTTTTCCTTGCCAATATCTCTCTTTTGCAAAGAGCTGCGCATTGGAAAATTCATGGCTTTGCCGTGTAGATGATGGTCTAACAGGAGGCTTTAAAATTTTCTTTCTAGTGTCCTTCGTTTGGGAGAAAAATGCAATGGTACAAGACAGCTTTACCTTGCCAATATCTCTCTTTTGCAAAGAGCTGCGCATTGGAAAATTCAGGGCTATGTCGTGTAGATGATGGCCTAACGGGAGGCTTTAACATTTTCTTTCTAGTGACCTTCGTTTGGGAGAAAAATGCAAAGGTACAAGACAGCTTTTCCTTGCCAATATCTCTCTTTTGCAAAGAGCTGCGCATTGGAAAATTCAGGGCTATGTCGTGTAGATGATGGCATAACAGGAGGCTTTAAAATTTTAATTCTAGTGTCCTTCGTTTGGGAGAAAAATGCAAAGGTACAAGACAGCTTTTCCTTGCCAATATCTCTCTTTTGCAAAGAGCTGCGCATTGGAAAATTCAGGTCTATGTCGTGTAGATGATGGCCTAACAGGAGGCTTTAAAATTTTCTTTCTAGTGTCCTTCGTTTGGGAGAAAAATGCAATGGTACAAGACAGCTTTTCCTTGCCAATATCTCTCTTTTGCAAAGAGCTGCGCATTGGAAAATTCAGGGCTATTTCGTGTAGATGATGGCCTAACAGGAGGCTTTAAAATTTTCTTTCTAGTGTCCTTCGTTTGGGAGAAAAATGCAAAGGTACAAGACAGCTTTTCCTTGCCAATATCTCTCTTTTGCAAAGAGCTACGCATTGGAAAATTCAGGGCTATGTCGTGTAGATGATGGCCTAACAGGAGGCTTTAAAATTTTCTTTCTAGTGACCTTCGTTTGGGAGAAAAATTCAAAGGTACAAGACAGCTTTTCCTTGCCAATATCTCTCTTTTGCAAAGAGCTGCGCATTGGAAAATTCAGGGCTATATCGTGTAGATGATGGCCTAACAGGAGGCTTTAAAATGTTCTTTCTAGTGACCTTCGTTTGGGAGAAAAATGCAAAGGTACAAGACAGCTTTTACTTGCCAATATCTCTCTTTTGCAAAGAGCTGCGCATTGGAAAATTCAGGGCTATGTCGTGAAGATGATGGCCTAACAGGAGGCTTTAAAATTTTCTTTCTAGTGTCCTTCGTTTGGGAGAAAAATGCAATGGTACAAGACAGCTTTTCCTTGCCAATATCTCTCTTTTGCAAAGAGCTACGCATTGGAAAATTCAGGGCTATGTCGTGTAGATGATGGCCTAACAGGAGGCTTTAAAATTTTCTTTCTAGTGACCTTCGTTTGGGAGAAAAATTCAAAGGTACAAGACAGCTTTTCCTTGCCAATATCTCTCTTTTGCAAAGAGCTGCGCATTGGAAAATTCAGGGCTATATCGTGTAGATGATGGCCTAACAGGAGGCTTTAAAATGTTCTTTCTAGTGACCTTCGTTTGGGAGAAAAATGCAAAGGTACAAGACAGCTTTTACTTGCCAATATCTCTCTTTTGCAAAGAGCTGCGCATTGGAAAATTCAGGGCTATGTCGTGAAGATGATGGCCTAACAGGAGGCTTTAAAATTTTCTTTCTAGTGTCCTTCGTTTGGGAGAAAAATGCAATGGTACAAGACAGCTTTTCCTTGCCAATATCTCTCTTTTGCAAAGAGCTACGCATTGGAAAATTCAGGGCTATGTCGTGTAGATGATGGCCTAACAGGAGGCTTTAAAATTTTCTTTCTAGTGACCTTCGTTTGGGAGAAAAATGCAAAGGTACAAGACAGCTTTTCCTTGCCAATATCTCTCTTTTGCAAAGAGCTGCGCATTGGAAAATTCAGGGCTATGTCGTGTAGATGATGGCCTAACAGGAGGCTTTAAAATTTTCTTTCTAGTGACCTTCGTTTGGGAGAAAAATGCAAAGGTACAAGACAGCTTTTCCTTGCCAATATCTCTCTTTTGCAAAGAGCTGCGCATTGGAAAATTCAGGGCTATGTCGTGTAGATGATGGCCTAACAGGAGGCTTTAAAATTTTCTTTCTAGTGTCCTTCGTTTGGGAGAAAAATGCAATGGTACAAGAAAGCTTTTCCTTGCCAATATCTCTCTTTTGCAAAGAGCTGCGCATTGGAAAATTCAGGGCTATGTCGTGTAGATGATGGCCTAACAGGAGGCTTTAAAATTTTCTTTCTAGTGTCCTTCGTTTGGGAGAAAAATGCAAAGGTACTAGACAGCTTTTCCTTGCCAATATCTCTCTTTTGTAAAGAGCTACGCATTGGAAAATTCAGGACTATGTCGTGTAGATGATGGCCTAACAGTAGGCTTTAAAATTTTCTTTCTAGTGACCTTCGTTTGGGAGAAAAATGCAAAGGTACCTGACAGCTTTTCCTTGCCAATATCTCTCTTTTGCAAATAGCTGCGCATTGGAAAACTCAGGGCTATGTCGTGTAGATGATGGCATAACAGGAGGCTTTAAAATTTTAATTCTAGTGTCCTTCGTTTGGGAGAAAAATGCAAAGGTACAAGACAGCTTTTCCTTGCCAATATCTCTCTTTTGCAAAGAGCTGCGCATTGGAAAATTCAGGGCTATGTCGTGTAGATGATGGCCTAACAGGAGGCTTTAAAATTTTCTTTCTAGTGTCCTTCGTTTGGGAGAAAAATGCAATGGTACAAGACAGCTTTTCCTTGCCAATATCTCTCTTTTGCAAAGAGCTGCGCATTGGAAAATTCAGGGCTATTTCGTGTAGATGATGGCCTAACAGGAGGCTTTAAAATTTTCTTTCTAGTGTCCTTCGTTTGGGAGAAAAATGCAAAGGTACAAGACAGCTTTTCCTTGCCAATATCTCTCTTTTGCAAAGAGCTACGCATTGGAAAATTCAGGGCTATGTCATGTAGATGATGGCCTAACAGGAGGCTTTAAAATTTTCTTTCTAGTGACCTTCGTTTGGGAGAAAAATGCAAAGGTACAAGAAAGCTTTTCCATGCCAATATCTCTCTTTTGCAAAGAGTTACGCATTGGAAAATTCAGGGCTATTTCGTGTAGATGATGGCCTAACAGGAGGCTTTAAAATGTTCTTTCTAGTGTCCTTCGTTTGGGAGAAAAATGCAAAGGTACAAGACAGCTTTTCCTTGCCAATATCTCTCTTTTGCAAAGAGCTACGCATTGGAAAATTCAGGGCTATGTCATGTAGATGATGGCCTAACAGGAGGCTTTAAAATTTTAATTCTAGTGTCCTTCGTTTGGGAGAAAAATGCAAAGGCACAAGATAGCTTTTCCTTGCCAATATCTCTCTTTTACAAAGAGCTACGCATTGGAAAATTCAGGGCTATGTCGTGTAGATGATGGCCTAACAGGAGGCTTTAAAATTTTCTTTCTAGTGTCCTTCGTTTGGGAGAAAAATGCAATGGTACAAGACAGCTTTACCTTGCCAATATCTCTCTTTTGCAAAGAGCTGCGCATTGGAAAATTCAGGGCTATGTCGTGTAGATGATGGCCTAACGGGAGGCTTTAACATTTTCTTTCTAGTGACCTTCGTTTGGGAGAAAAATGCAAAGGTACAAGACAGCTTTTCCTTGCCAATATCTCTCTTTTGCAAAGAGCTGCGCATTGGAAAATTCAGGGCTATGTCGTGTAGATGATGGCATAACAGGAGGCTTTAAAATTTTAATTCTAGTGTCCTTCGTTTGGGAGAAAAATGCAAAGGTACAAGACAGCTTTTCCTTGCCAATATCTCTCTTTTGCAAAGAGCTGCGCATTGGAAAATTCAGGTCTATGTCGTGTAGATGATGGCCTAACAGGAGGCTTTAAAATTTTCTTTCTAGTGTCCTTCGTTTGGGAGAAAAATGCAATGGTACAAGACAGCTTTTCCTTGCCAATATCTCTCTTTTGCAAAGAGCTGCGCATTGGAAAATTCAGGGCTATTTCGTGTAGATGATGGCCTAACAGGAGGCTTTAAAATTTTCTTTCTAGTGTCCTTCGTTTGGGAGAAAAATGCAAAGGTACAAGACAGCTTTTCCTTGCCAATATCTCTCTTTTGCAAAGAGCTACGCATTGGAAAATTCAGGGCTATGTCGTGTAGATGATGGCCTAACAGGAGGCTTTAAAATTTTCTTTCTAGTGACCTTCGTTTGGGAGAAAAATTCAAAGGTACAAGACAGCTTTTCCTTGCCAATATCTCTCTTTTGCAAAGAGCTGCGCATTGGAAAATTCAGGGCTATATCGTGTAGATGATGGCCTAACAGGAGGCTTTAAAATGTTCTTTCTAGTGACCTTCGTTTGGGAGAAAAATGCAAAGGTACAAGACAGCTTTTACTTGCCAATATCTCTCTTTTGCAAAGAGCTGCGCATTGGAAAATTCAGGGCTATGTCGTGAAGATGATGGCCTAACAGGAGGCTTTAAAATTTTCTTTCTAGTGTCCTTCGTTTGGGAGAAAAATGCAATGGTACAAGACAGCTTTTCCTTGCCAATATCTCTCTTTTGCAAAGAGCTACGCATTGGAAAATTCAGGGCTATGTCGTGTAGATGATGGCCTAACAGGAGGCTTTAAAATTTTCTTTCTAGTGACCTTCGTTTGGGAGAAAAATGCAAAGGTACAAGACAGCTTTTCCTTGCCAATATCTCTCTTTTGCAAAGAGCTGCGCATTGGAAAATTCAGGGCTATGTCGTGTAGATGATGGCCTAACAGGAGGCTTTAAAATTTTCTTTCTAGTGACCTTCGTTTGGGAGAAAAATGCAAAGGTACAAGACAGCTTTTCCTTGCCAATATCTCTCTTTTACAAAGAGCTACGCATTGGAAAATTCAGGGCTATGTCGTGTAGATGATGGCCTAACAGGAGGCTTTAAAATTTTCTTTCTAGTGTCCTTCGTTTGGGAGAAAAATGCAATGGTACAAGACAGCTTTTCATTGCCAATATCTCTCTTTTGCAAAGAGCTACGCATTGGAAAATTCAGGGCTATGTCGTGTAGATGATGGCCTAACAGGAGGCTTTAAAATTTTCTTTCTAGTGTCCTTCGTTTGGGAGAAAAATGCAATGGTACAAGACAGCTTTTCCTTGCCAATATCTCTCTTTTGCAAAGAGCTACGCATTGGAAAATTCAGGGCTATGTCGTGTAGATGATGGCCTAACAGGAGGCTTTAACATTTTCTTTCTAGTGACCTTCGTTTGGGAGAAAAATGCAAAGGTACAAGACAGCTTTTCCTTGCCAATATCTCTCTTTTGCAAAGAGCTGCGCATTGGAAAATTCAGGGCTATGTCGTGTAGATGATGGCCTAACAGGAGGCTTTAAAATTTTCTTTCTAGTGTCCTTCGTTTGGGAGAAAAATGCAATGGTACAAGAAAGCTTTTCCTTGCCAATATCTCTCTTTTGCAAAGAGCTGCGCATTGGAAAATTCAGGGCTATGTCGTGTAGATGATGGCCTAACAGGAGGCTTTAAAATTTTCTTTCTAGTGTCCTTCGTTTGGGAGAAAAATGCAAAGGTACAAGACAGCTTTTCCTTGCCAATATCTCTCTTTTGTAAAGAGCTACGCATTGGAAAATTCAGGACTATGTCGTGTAGATGATGGCCTAACAGGAGGCTTTAAAATTTTCTTTCTAGTGACCTTCGTTTGGGAGAAAAATGCAAAGGTACCTGACAGCTTTTCCTTGCCAATATCTCTCTTTTGCAAAGAGCTGCGCATTGGAAAATTCAGGGCTATGTCGTGTAGATGATGGCATAACAGGAGGCTTTAAAATTTTAATTCTAGTGTCCTTCGTTTGGGAGAAAAATTCAAAGGTACAAGACAGCTTTTCCTTGCCAATATCTCTCTTTTGCAAAGAGCTACGCATTGGAAAATTCAGGGCTATGTCGTGTAGATGATGGCCTAACAGGAGGCTTTAAAATTTTCTTTCTAGTGACCTTCGTTTGGGAGAAAAATGCAAAGGTACAAGACAGCTTTTCCTTGCCAATATCTCTCTTTTGCAAAGAGCTGCGCATTGGAAAATTCAGGGCTATGTCGTGTAGATGATGGCCTAACAGGAGGCTTTAAAATTTTCTTTCTAGTGTCCTTCGTTTGGGAGAAAAATGCAATGGTACAAGAAAGCTTTTCCTTGCCAATATCTCTCTTTTGCAAAGAGCTGCGCATTGGAAAATTCAGGGCTATGTCGTGTAGATGATGGCCTAACAGGAGGCTTTAAAATTTTCTTTCTAGTGTCCTTCGTTTGGGAGAAAAATGCAAAGGTACTAGACAGCTTTTCCTTGCCAATATCTCTCTTTTGTAAAGAGCTACGCATTGGAAAATTCAGGACTATGTCGTGTAGATGATGGCCTAACAGTAGGCTTTAAAATTTTCTTTCTAGTGACCTTCGTTTGGGAGAAAAATGCAAAGGTACCTGACAGCTTTTCCTTGCCAATATCTCTCTTTTGCAAATAGCTGCGCATTGGAAAACTCAGGGCTATGTCGTGTAGATGATGGCATAACAGGAGGCTTTAAAATTTTAATTCTAGTGTCCTTCGTTTGGGAGAAAAATGCAAAGGTACAAGACAGCTTTTCCTTGCCAATATCTCTCTTTTGCAAAGAGCTGCGCATTGGAAAATTCAGGGCTATGTCGTGTAGATGATGGCCTAACAGGAGGCTTTAAAATTTTCTTTCTAGTGTCCTTCGTTTGGGAGAAAAATGCAATGGTACAAGACAGCTTTTCCTTGCCAATATCTCTCTTTTGCAAAGAGCTACGCATTGGAAAATTCAGGGCTATGTCGTGTAGATGATGGCCTAACAGGAGGCTTTAAAATTTTCTTTCTAGTGACCTTCGTTTGGGAGAAAAATGCAAAGGTACAAGACAGCTTTTCCTTGCCAATATCTCTCTTTTGCAAAGAGCTGCGCATTGGAAAATTCAGGGCTATGTCGTGTAGATGATGGCCTAACAGGAGGCTTTAAAATTTTCTTTCTAGTGACCTTCGTTTGGGAGAAAAATGCAAAGGTACAAGACAGCTTTTCCTTGCCAATATCTCTCTTTTACAAAGAGCTACGCATTGGAAAATTCAGGGCTATGTCGTGTAGATGATGGCCTAACAGGAGGCTTTAAAATTTTCTTTCTAGTGTCCTTCGTTTGGGAGAAAAATGCAATGGTACAAGACAGCTTTTCATTGCCAATATCTCTCTTTTGCAAAGAGCTACGCATTGGAAAATTCAGGGCTATGTCGTGTAGATGATGGCCTAACAGGAGGCTTTAAAATTTTCTTTCTAGTGTCCTTCGTTTGGGAGAAAAATGCAATGGTACAAGACAGCTTTTCCTTGCCAATATCTCTCTTTTGCAAAGAGCTACGCATTGGAAATTTCAGGGCTATGTCGTGTAGATGATGGCCTAACAGGAGGCTTTAACATTTTCTTTCTAGTGACCTTCGTTTGGGAGAAAAATGCAAAGGTACAAGACAGCTTTTCCTTGCCAATATCTCTCTTTTGCAAAGAGCTGCGCATTGGAAAATTCAGGGCTATGTCGTGTAGATGATGGCCTAACAGGAGGCTTTAAAATTTTCTTTCTAGTGTCCTTCGTTTGGGAGAAAAATGCAATGGTACAAGAAAGCTTTTCCTTGCCAATATCTCTCTTTTGCAAAGAGCTGCGCATTGGAAAATTCAGGGCTATGTCGTGTAGATGATGGCCTAACAGGAGGCTTTAAAATTTTCTTTCTAGTGTCCTTCGTTTGGGAGAAAAATGCAAAGGTACAAGACAGCTTTTCCTTGCCAATATCTCTCTTTTGTAAAGAGCTACGCATTGGAAAATTCAGGACTATGTCGTGTAGATGATGGCCTAACAGGAGGCTTTAAAATTTTCTTTCTAGTGACCTTCGTTTGGGAGAAAAATGCAAAGGTACCTGACAGCTTTTCCTTGCCAATATCTCTCTTTTGCAAAGAGCTGCGCATTGGAAAATTCAGGGCTATGTCGTGTAGATGATGGCATAACAGGAGGCTTTAAAATTTTAATTCTAGTGTCCTTCGTTTGGGAGAAAAATTCAAAGGTACAAGACAGCTTTTCCTTGCCAATATCTCTCTTTTGCAAAGAGCTACGCATTGGAAAATTCAGGGCTATGTCGTGTAGATGATGGCCTAACAGGAGGCTTTAAAATTTTCTTTCTAGTGACCTTCGTTTGGGAGAAAAATGCAAAGGTACAAGACAGCTTTTCCTTGCCAATATCTCTCTTTTGCAAAGAGCTGCGCATTGGAAAATTCAGGGCTATGTCGTGTAGATGATGGCCTAACAGGAGGCTTTAAAATTTTCTTTCTAGTGTCCTTCGTTTGGGAGAAAAATGCAATGGTACAAGAAAGCTTTTCCTTGCCAATATCTCTCTTTTGCAAAGAGCTGCGCATTGGAAAATTCAGGGCTATGTCGTGTAGATGATGGCCTAACAGGAGGCTTTAAAATTTTCTTTCTAGTGTCCTTCGTTTGGGAGAAAAATGCAAAGGTACTAGACAGCTTTTCCTTGCCAATATCTCTCTTTTGTAAAGAGCTACGCATTGGAAAATTCAGGACTATGTCGTGTAGATGATGGCCTAACAGTAGGCTTTAAAATTTTCTTTCTAGTGACCTTCGTTTGGGAGAAAAATGCAAAGGTACCTGACAGCTTTTCCTTGCCAATATCTCTCTTTTGCAAATAGCTGCGCATTGGAAAACTCAGGGCTATGTCGTGTAGATGATGGCATAACAGGAGGCTTTAAAATTTTAATTCTAGTGTCCTTCGTTTGGGAGAAAAATGCAAAGGTACAAGACAGCTTTTCCTTGCCAATATCTCTCTTTTGTAAAGAGCTACGCATTGGAAAATTCAGGACTATGTCGTGTAGATGATGGCCTAACAGTAGGCTTTAAAATTTTCTTTCTAGTGACCTTCGTTTGGGAGAAAAATGCAAAGGTACCTGACAGCTTTTCCTTGCCAATATCTCTCTTTTGCAAATAGCTGCGCATTGGAAAACTCAGGGCTATGTCGTGTAGATGATGGCATAACAGGAGGCTTTAAAATTTTAATTCTAGTGTCCTTCGTTTGGGAGAAAAATGCAAAGGTACAAGACAGCTTTTCCTTGCCAATATCTCTCTTTTGCAAAGAGCTGCGCATTGGAAAATTCAGGGCTATGTCGTGTAGATGATGGCCTAACAGGAGGCTTTAAAATTTTCTTTCTAGTGTCCTTCGTTTGGGAGAAAAATGCAATGGTACAAGACAGCTTTTCCTTGCCAATATCTCTCTTTTGCAAAGAGCTGCGCATTGGAAAATTCAGGGCTATGTCGTGTAGATGATGGCCTAACAGGAGGCTTTAAAATTTTCTTTCTAGTGACCTTCGTTTGGGAGAAAAATGCAAAGGTACAAGACAGCTTTTCCTTGCCAATATCTCTCTTTTACAAAGAGCTACGCATTGGAAAATTCAGGGCTATGTCGTGTAGATGATGGCCTAACAGGAGGCTTTAAAATTTTCTTTCTAGTGTCCTTCGTTTGGGAGAAAAATGCAATGGTACAAGACAGCTTTTCCTTGCCAATATCTCTCTTTTGCAAAGAGCTACGCATTGGAAAATTCAGGGCTATGTCGTGTAGATGATGGCCTAACAGGAGGCTTTAAAATTTTCTTTCTAGTGTCCTTCGTTTGGGAGAAAAATGCAAAGGTACAAGACAGCTTTTCCTTGCCAATATCTCTCTTTTGCAAAGAGCTACGCATTGGAAAATTCAGGGCTATGTCGTGTAGATGATGGCCTAACAGGAGGCTTTAAAATTTTCTTTCTAGTGACCTTCGTTTGGGAGAAAAATGCAAAGGTACAAGACAGCTTTTCCTTGCCAATATCTCTCTTTTGCAAAGAGCTGCGCATTGGAAAATTCAGGGCTATGTCGTGTAGATGATGGCCTAACAGGAGGCTTTAAAATTTTCTTTCTAGTGACCTTCGTTTGGGAGAAAAATGCAAAGGTACAAGACAGCTTTTCCTTGCCAATATCTCTCTTTTGCAAAGAGCTGCGCATTGGAAAATTCAGGGCTATGTCGTGTAGATGATGGCCTAACAGGAGGCTTTAAAATTTTAATTCTAGTGTCCTTCGTTTGGGAGAAAAATGCAAAGGTACAAGACAGCTTTTCCTTGCCAATATCTCTCTTTTGCAAAGAGCTGCGCATTGGAAAATTCAGGGCTATGTCGTGTAGATGATGGCCTAACAGGAGGCTTTAAAATTTTCTTTCTAGTGTCCTTCGTTTGGGAGAAAAATGCAATGGTACAAGACAGCTTTTCCTTGCCAATATCTCTCTTTTGCAAAGAGCTACGCATTGGAAAATTCAGGGCTATGTCGTGTAGATGATGGCCTAACAGGAGGCTTTAAAATTTTCTTTCTAGTGACCTTCGTTTGGGAGAAAAATGCAAAGGTACAAGACAGCTTTTCCTTGCCAATATCTCTCTTTTGCAAAGAGCTGCGCATTGGAAAATTCAGGGCTATGTCGTGTAGATGATGGCCTAACAGGAGGCTTTAAAATTTTCTTTCTAGTGACCTTCGTTTGGGAGAAAAATGCAAAGGTACAAGACAGCTTTTCCTTGCCAATATCTCTCTTTTACAAAGAGCTACGCATTGGAAAATTCAGGGCTATGTCGTGTAGATGATGGCCTAACAGGAGGCTTTAAAATTTTCTTTCTAGTGTCCTTCGTTTGGGAGAAAAATGCAATGGTACAAGACAGCTTTTCATTGCCAATATCTCTCTTTTGCAAAGAGCTACGCATTGGAAAATTCAGGGCTATGTCGTGTAGATGATGGCCTAACAGGAGGCTTTAAAATTTTCTTTCTAGTGTCCTTCGTTTGGGAGAAAAATGCAATGGTACAAGACAGCTTTTCCTTGCCAATATCTCTCTTTTGCAAAGAGCTACGCATTGGAAATTTCAGGGCTATGTCGTGTAGATGATGGCCTAACAGGAGGCTTTAACATTTTCTTTCTAGTGACCTTCGTTTGGGAGAAAAATGCAAAGGTACAAGACAGCTTTTCCTTGCCAATATCTCTCTTTTGCAAAGAGCTGCGCATTGGAAAATTCAGGGCTATGTCGTGTAGATGATGGCCTAACAGGAGGCTTTAAAATTTTCTTTCTAGTGTCCTTCGTTTGGGAGAAAAATGCAATGGTACAAGAAAGCTTTTCCTTGCCAATATCTCTCTTTTGCAAAGAGCTGCGCATTGGAAAATTCAGGGCTATGTCGTGTAGATGATGGCCTAACAGGAGGCTTTAAAATTTTCTTTCTAGTGTCCTTCGTTTGGGAGAAAAATGCAAAGGTACAAGACAGCTTTTCCTTGCCAATATCTCTCTTTTGTAAAGAGCTACGCATTGGAAAATTCAGGACTATGTCGTGTAGATGATGGCCTAACAGGAGGCTTTAAAATTTTCTTTCTAGTGACCTTCGTTTGGGAGAAAAATGCAAAGGTACCTGACAGCTTTTCCTTGCCAATATCTCTCTTTTGCAAAGAGCTGCGCATTGGAAAATTCAGGGCTATGTCGTGTAGATGATGGCATAACAGGAGGCTTTAAAATTTTAATTCTAGTGTCCTTCGTTTGGGAGAAAAATTCAAAGGTACAAGACAGCTTTTCCTTGCCAATATCTCTCTTTTGCAAAGAGCTACGCATTGGAAAATTCAGGGCTATGTCGTGTAGATGATGGCCTAACAGGAGGCTTTAAAATTTTCTTTCTAGTGACCTTCGTTTGGGAGAAAAATGCAAAGGTACAAGACAGCTTTTCCTTGCCAATATCTCTCTTTTGCAAAGAGCTGCGCATTGGAAAATTCAGGGCTATGTCGTGTAGATGATGGCCTAACAGGAGGCTTTAAAATTTTCTTTCTAGTGTCCTTCGTTTGGGAGAAAAATGCAATGGTACAAGAAAGCTTTTCCTTGCCAATATCTCTCTTTTGCAAAGAGCTGCGCATTGGAAAATTCAGGGCTATGTCGTGTAGATGATGGCCTAACAGGAGGCTTTAAAATTTTCTTTCTAGTGTCCTTCGTTTGGGAGAAAAATGCAAAGGTACTAGACAGCTTTTCCTTGCCAATATCTCTCTTTTGTAAAGAGCTACGCATTGGAAAATTCAGGACTATGTCGTGTAGATGATGGCCTAACAGTAGGCTTTAAAATTTTCTTTCTAGTGACCTTCGTTTGGGAGAAAAATGCAAAGGTACCTGACAGCTTTTCCTTGCCAATATCTCTCTTTTGCAAATAGCTGCGCATTGGAAAACTCAGGGCTATGTCGTGTAGATGATGGCATAACAGGAGGCTTTAAAATTTTAATTCTAGTGTCCTTCGTTTGGGAGAAAAATGCAAAGGTACAAGACAGCTTTTCCTTGCCAATATCTCTCTTTTGTAAAGAGCTACGCATTGGAAAATTCAGGACTATGTCGTGTAGATGATGGCCTAACAGTAGGCTTTAAAATTTTCTTTCTAGTGACCTTCGTTTGGGAGAAAAATGCAAAGGTACCTGACAGCTTTTCCTTGCCAATATCTCTCTTTTGCAAATAGCTGCGCATTGGAAAACTCAGGGCTATGTCGTGTAGATGATGGCATAACAGGAGGCTTTAAAATTTTAATTCTAGTGTCCTTCGTTTGGGAGAAAAATGCAAAGGTACAAGACAGCTTTTCCTTGCCAATATCTCTCTTTTGCAAAGAGCTGCGCATTGGAAAATTCAGGGCTATGTCGTGTAGATGATGGCCTAACAGGAGGCTTTAAAATTTTCTTTCTAGTGTCCTTCGTTTGGGAGAAAAATGCAATGGTACAAGACAGCTTTTCCTTGCCAATATCTCTCTTTTGCAAAGAGCTGCGCATTGGAAAATTCAGGGCTATGTCGTGTAGATGATGGCCTAACAGGAGGCTTTAAAATTTTCTTTCTAGTGACCTTCGTTTGGGAGAAAAATGCAAAGGTACAAGACAGCTTTTCCTTGCCAATATCTCTCTTTTACAAAGAGCTACGCATTGGAAAATTCAGGGCTATGTCGTGTAGATGATGGCCTAACAGGAGGCTTTAAAATTTTCTTTCTAGTGTCCTTCGTTTGGGAGAAAAATGCAATGGTACAAGACAGCTTTTCCTTGCCAATATCTCTCTTTTGCAAAGAGCTACGCATTGGAAAATTCAGGGCTATGTCGTGTAGATGATGGCCTAACAGGAGGCTTTAAAATTTTCTTTCTAGTGTCCTTCGTTTGGGAGAAAAATGCAAAGGTACAAGACAGCTTTTCCTTGCCAATATCTCTCTTTTGCAAAGAGCTACGCATTGGAAAATTCAGGGCTATGTCGTGTAGATGATGGCCTAACAGGAGGCTTTAAAATTTTCTTTCTAGTGACCTTCGTTTGGGAGAAAAATGCAAAGGTACAAGACAGCTTTTCCTTGCCAATATCTCTCTTTTGCAAAGAGCTGCGCATTGGAAAATTCAGGGCTATGTCGTGTAGATGATGGCCTAACAGGAGGCTTTAAAATTTTCTTTCTAGTGACCTTCGTTTGGGAGAAAAATGCAAAGGTACAAGACAGCTTTTCCTTGCCAATATCTCTCTTTTGCAAAGAGCTGCGCATTGGAAAATTCAGGGCTATGTCGTGTAGATGATGGCCTAACAGGAGGCTTTAAAATTTTCTTTCTAGTGACCTTCGTTTGGGAGAAAAATGCAAAGGTACAAGACAGCTTTTCCTTGCCAATATCTCTCTTTTACAAAGAGCTACGCATTGGAAAATTCAGGGCTATGTCGTGTAGATGATGGCCTAACAGGAGGCTTTAAAATTTTCTTTCTAGTGTCCTTCGTTTGGGAGAAAAATGCAATGGTACAAGACAGCTTTTCCTTGCCAATATCTCTCTTTTGCAAAGAGCTACGCATTGGAAAATTCAGGGCTATGTCGTGTAGATGATGGCCTAACAGGAGGCTTTAAAATTTTCTTTCTAGTGTCCTTCGTTTGGGAGAAAAATGCAAAGGTACAAGACAGCTTTTCCTTGCCAATATCTCTCTTTTGCAAAGAGCTACGCATTGGAAAATTCAGGGCTATGTCGTGTAGATGATGGCCTAACAGGAGGCTATAAAATTTTCTTTCTAGTGACCTTCGTTTGGGAGAAAAATGCAAAGGTACAAGACAGCTTTTCCTTGCCAATATCTCACTTTTGCAAAGAGCTGCGCATTGGAAAATTCAGGGCTATGTCGTGTAGATGATGGCCTAACAGGAGGCTTTAAAATTTTCTTTCTAGTGACCTTCGTTTGGGAGAAAAATGCAAAGGTACAAGACAGCTTTTCCTTGCCAATATCTCTCTTTTGCAAAGAGCTACGCATTGGAAAATTCAGGGCTATGTCGTGTAGATGATGGCCTAACAGGAGGCTTTAAAATTTTCTTTCTAGTGACCTTCGTTTGGGAGAAAAATGCAAAGGTACAAGACAGCTTTTCCTTGCCAATATCTCTCTTTTGCAAAGAGCTGCGCATTGGAAAATTCAGGGCTATATCGTGTAGATGATGGCCTAACAGGAGGCTTTAAAATTTTCTTTCTAGTGACCTTCGTTTGGGAGAAAAATGCAAAGGTACAAGACAGCTTTTCCTTGCCAATATCTCTCTTTTGCAAAGAGCTGCGCATTGGAAAATTCAGGGCTATGTCGTGTAGATGATGGCCTAACAGGAGGCTTTAAAATTTTCTTTCTAGTGTCCTTCGTTTGGGAGAAAAATGCAATGGTACAAGACAGCTTTTCCTTGCCAATATCTCTCTTTTGCAAAGAGCTACGCATTGGAAAATTCAGGGCTATGTCGTGTAGATGATGGCCTAACAGGAGGCTTTAAAATTTTCTTTCTAGTGACCTTCGTTTGGGAGAAAAATGCAAAGGTACAAGACAGCTTTTCCTTGCCAATATCTCTCTTTTGCAAAGAGCTGCGCATTGGAAAATTCAGGGCTATGTCGTGTAGATGATGGCCTAACAGGAGGCTTTAAAATTTTCTTTCTAGTGACCTTCGTTTGGGAGAAAAATGCAAAGGTACAAGACAGCTTTTCCTTGCCAATATCTCTCTTTTACAAAGAGCTACGCATTGGAAAATTCAGGGCTATGTCGTGTAGATGATGGCCTAACAGGAGGCTTTAAAATTTTCTTTCTAGTGTCCTTCGTTTGGGAGAAAAATGCAATGGTACAAGACAGCTTTTCCTTGCCAATATCTCTCTTTTGCAAAGAGCTACGCATTGGAAAATTCAGGGCTATGTCGTGTAGATGATGGCCTAACAGGAGGCTTTAAAATTTTCTTTCTAGTGTCCTTCGTTTGGGAGAAAAATGCAAAGGTACAAGACAGCTTTTCCTTGCCAATATCTCTCTTTTGCAAAGAGCTACGCATTGGAAAATTCAGGGCTATGTCGTGTAGATGATGGCCTAACAGGAGGCTATAAAATTTTCTTTCTAGTGACCTTCGTTTGGGAGAAAAATGCAAAGGTACAAGACAGCTTTTCCTTGCCAATATCTCACTTTTGCAAAGAGCTGCGCATTGGAAAATTCAGGGCTATGTCGTGTAGATGATGGCCTAACAGGAGGCTTTAAAATTTTCTTTCTAGTGACCTTCGTTTGGGAGAAAAATGCAAAGGTACAAGACAGCTTTTCCTTGCCAATATCTCTCTTTTGCAAAGAGCTGCGCATTGGAAAATTCAGGGCTATGTCGTGTAGATGATGGCCTAACAGGAGGCTTTAAAATTTTCTTTCTAGTGTCCTTCGTTTGGGAGAAAAATGCAATGGTACAAGACAGCTTTTCCTTGCCAATATCTCTCTTTTGCAAAGAGCTACGCATTGGAAAATTCAGGGCTATGTCGTGTAGATGATGGCCTAACAGGAGGCTTTAAAATTTTCTTTCTAGTGTCCTTCGTTTGGGAGAAAAATGCAAAGGTACAAGACAGCTTTTCCTTGCCAATATCTCTCTTTTGCAAAGAGCTACGCATTGGAAAATTCAGGGCTATGTCGTGTAGATGATGGCCTAACAGGAGGCTATAAAATTTTCTTTCTAGTGACCTTCGTTTGGGAGAAAAATGCAAAGGTACAAGACAGCTTTTCCTTGCCAATATCTCACTTTTGCAAAGAGCTGCGCATTGGAAAATTCAGGGCTATGTCGTGTAGATGATGGCCTAACAGGAGGCTTTAAAATTTTCTTTCTAGTGACCTTCGTTTGGGAGAAAAATGCAAAGGTACAAGACAGCTTTTCCTTGCCAATATCTCTCTTTTGCAAAGAGCTACGCATTGGAAAATTCAGGGCTATGTCGTGTAGATGATGGCCTAACAGGAGGCTTTAAAATTTTCTTTCTAGTGACCTTCGTTTGGGAGAAAAATGCAAAGGTACAAGACAGCTTTTCCTTGCCAATATCTCTCTTTTGCAAAGAGCTGCGCATTGGAAAATTCAGGGCTATGTCGTGTAGATGATGGCCTAACAGGAGGCTTTAAAATTTTCTTTCTAGTGACCTTCGTTTGGGAGAAAAATGCAAAGGTACAAGACAGCTTTTCCTTGCCAATATCTCTCTTTTGCAAAGAGCTGCGCATTGGAAAATTCAGGGCTATGTCGTGTAGATGATGGCCTAACAGGAGGCTTTAAAATTTTCTTTCTAGTGTCCTTCGTTTGGGAGAAAAATGCAATGGTACAAGACAGCTTTTCCTTGCCAATATCTCTCTTTTGCAAAGAGCTGCGCATTGGAAAATTCAGGGCTATATCGTGTAGATGATGGCCTAACAGGAGGCTTTAAAATTTTCTTTCTAGTGACCTTCGTTTGGGAGAAAAATGCAAAGGTACAAGACAGCTTTTCCTTGCCAATATCTCTCTTTTGCAAAGAGCTGCGCATTGGAAAATTCAGGGCTATGTCGTGTAGATGATGGCCTAACAGGAGGCTTTAAAATTTTCTTTCTAGTGTCCTTCGTTTGGGAGAAAAATGCAATGGTACAAGACAGCTTTTCCTTGCCAATATCTCTCTTTTGCAAAGAGCTACGCATTGGAAAATTCAGGGCTATGTCGTGTAGATGATGGCCTAACAGGAGGCTTTAAAATTTTCTTTCTAGTGACCTTCGTTTGGGAGAAAAATGCAAAGGTACAAGACAGCTTTTCCTTGCCAATATCTCTCTTTTGCAAAGAGCTGCGCATTGGAAAATTCAGGGCTATGTCGTGTAGATGATGGCCTAACAGGAGGCTTTAAAATTTTCTTTCTAGTGACCTTCGTTTGGGAGAAAAATGCAAAGGTACAAGACAGCTTTTCCTTGCCAATATCTCTCTTTTACAAAGAGCTACGCATTGGAAAATTCAGGGCTATGTCGTGTAGATGATGGCCTAACAGGAGGCTTTAAAATTTTCTTTCTAGTGTCCTTCGTTTGGGAGAAAAATGCAATGGTACAAGACAGCTTTTCCTTGCCAATATCTCTCTTTTGCAAAGAGCTACGCATTGGAAAATTCAGGGCTATGTCGTGTAGATGATGGCCTAACAGGAGGCTTTAAAATTTTCTTTCTAGTGTCCTTCGTTTGGGAGAAAAATGCAAAGGTACAAGACAGCTTTTCCTTGCCAATATCTCTCTTTTGCAAAGAGCTACGCATTGGAAAATTCAGGGCTATGTCGTGTAGATGATGGCCTAACAGGAGGCTATAAAATTTTCTTTCTAGTGACCTTCGTTTGGGAGAAAAATGCAAAGGTACAAGACAGCTTTTCCTTGCCAATATCTCACTTTTGCAAAGAGCTGCGCATTGGAAAATTCAGGGCTATGTCGTGTAGATGATGGCCTAACAGGAGGCTTTAAAATTTTCTTTCTAGTGACCTTCGTTTGGGAGAAAAATGCAAAGGTACAAGACAGCTTTTCCTTGCCAATATCTCTCTTTTGCAAAGAGCTACGCATTGGAAAATTCAGGGCTATGTCGTGTAGATGATGGCCTAACAGGAGGCTTTAAAATTTTCTTTCTAGTGACCTTCGTTTGGGAGAAAAATGCAAAGGTACAAGACAGCTTTTCCTTGCCAATATCTCTCTTTTGCAAAGAGCTGCGCATTGGAAAATTCAGGGCTATATCGTGTAGATGATGGCCTAACAGGAGGCTTTAAAATTTTCTTTCTAGTGACCTTCGTTTGGGAGAAAAATGCAAAGGTACAAGACAGCTTTTCCTTGCCAATATCTCTCTTTTGCAAAGAGCTGCGCATTGGAAAATTCAGGGCTATGTCGTGTAGATGATGGCCTAACAGGAGGCTTTAAAATTTTCTTTCTAGTGTCCTTCGTTTGGGAGAAAAATGCAATGGTACAAGACAGCTTTTCCTTGCCAATATCTCTCTTTTGCAAAGAGCTACGCATTGGAAAATTCAGGGCTATGTCGTGTAGATGATGGCCTAACAGGAGGCTTTAAAATTTTCTTTCTAGTGACCTTCGTTTGGGAGAAAAATGCAAAGGTACAAGACAGCTTTTCCTTGCCAATATCTCTCTTTTGCAAAGAGCTGCGCATTGGAAAATTCAGGGCTATGTCGTGTAGATGATGGCCTAACAGGAGGCTTTAAAATTTTCTTTCTAGTGACCTTCGTTTGGGAGAAAAATGCAAAGGTACAAGACAGCTTTTCCTTGCCAATATCTCTCTTTTACAAAGAGCTACGCATTGGAAAATTCAGGGCTATGTCGTGTAGATGATGGCCTAACAGGAGGCTTTAAAATTTTCTTTCTAGTGTCCTTCGTTTGGGAGAAAAATGCAATGGTACAAGACAGCTTTTCCTTGCCAATATCTCTCTTTTGCAAAGAGCTACGCATTGGAAAATTCAGGGCTATGTCGTGTAGATGATGGCCTAACAGGAGGCTTTAAAATTTTCTTTCTAGTGTCCTTCGTTTGGGAGAAAAATGCAAAGGTACAAGACAGCTTTTCCTTGCCAATATCTCTCTTTTGCAAAGAGCTACGCATTGGAAAATTCAGGGCTATGTCGTGTAGATGATGGCCTAACAGGAGGCTATAAAATTTTCTTTCTAGTGACCTTCGTTTGGGAGAAAAATGCAAAGGTACAAGACAGCTTTTCCTTGCCAATATCTCACTTTTGCAAAGAGCTGCGCATTGGAAAATTCAGGGCTATGTCGTGTAGATGATGGCCTAACAGGAGGCTTTAAAATTTTCTTTCTAGTGACCTTCGTTTGGGAGAAAAATGCAAAGGTACAAGACAGCTTTTCCTTGCCAATATCTCTCTTTTGCAAAGAGCTGCGCATTGGAAAATTCAGGGCTATGTCGTGTAGATGATGGCCTAACAGGAGGCTTTAAAATTTTCTTTCTAGTGTCCTTCGTTTGGGAGAAAAATGCAATGGTACAAGACAGCTTTTCCTTGCCAATATCTCTCTTTTGCAAAGAGCTACGCATTGGAAAATTCAGGGCTATGTCGTGTAGATGATGGCCTAACAGGAGGCTTTAAAATTTTCTTTCTAGTGTCCTTCGTTTGGGAGAAAAATGCAATGGTACAAGACAGCTTTTAATTGCCAATATCTCTCTTTTGCAAAGAGCTACGCATTGGAAAATTCAGGGCTATGTCGTGTAGATGATGGCCTAACAGGAGGCTTTAACATTTTCTTTCTAGTGACCTTCGTTTGGGAGAAAAATGCAAAGGTACAAGACAGCTTTTCCTTGCCAATATCTTTCTTTTGCAAAGAGCTGCGCATTGGAAAATTCAGGGCTATGTCGTGTAGATGATGGCCTAACAGGAGGCTTTAAAATTTTCTTTCTAGTGTCCTTCGTTTGGGAGAAAAATGCAATGGTACAAGAAAGCTTTTCCTTGCCAATATCTCTCTTTTGCAAAGAGCTGCGCATTGGAAAATTCAGGGCTATGTCGTGTAGATGATGGCCTAACAGGAGGCTTTAAAATTTTCTTTCTAGTGTCCTTCGTTTGGGAGAAAAATGCAAAGGTACTAGACAGCTTTTCCTTGCCAATATCTCTCTTTTGTAAAGAGCTACGCATTGGAAAATTCAGGACTATGTCGTGTAGATGATGGCCTAACAGTAGGCTTTAAAATTTTCTTTCTAGTGACCTTCGTTTGGGAGAAAAATGCAAAGGTACCTGACAGCTTTTCCTTGCCAATATCTCTCTTTTGCAAATAGCTGCGCATTGGAAAACTCAGGGCTATGTCGTGTAGATGATGGCATAACAGGAGGCTTTAAAATTTTAATTCTAGTGTCCTTCGTTTGGGAGAAAAATGCAAAGGTACAAGACAGCTTTTCCTTGCCAATATCTCTCTTTTGCAAAGAGCTGCGCATTGGAAAATTCAGGGCTATGTCGTGTAGATGATGGCCTAACAGGAGGCTTTAAAATTTTCTTTCTAGTGTCCTTCGTTTGGGAGAAAAATGCAATGGTACAAGACAGCTTTTCCTTGCCAATATCTCTCTTTTGCAAAGAGCTGCGCATTGGAAAATTCAGGGCTATGTCGTGTAGATGATGGCATAACAGGAGGCTTTAAAATTTTAATTCTAGTGTCCTTCGTTTGGGAGAAAAATTCAAAGGTACAAGACAGCTTTTCCTTGCCAATATCTCTCTTTTGCAAAGAGCTACGCATTGGAAAATTCAGGGCTATGTCGTGTAGATGATGGCCTAACAGGAGGCTTTAAAATTTTCTTTCTAGTGACCTTCGTTTGGGAGAAAAATGCAAAGGTACAAGACAGCTTTTCCTTGCCAATATCTCTCTTTTGCAAAGAGCTGCGCATTGGAAAATTCAGGGCTATGTCGTGTAGATGATGGCCTAACAGGAGGCTTTAAAATTTTCTTTCTAGTGTCCTTCGTTTGGGAGAAAAATGCAATGGTACAAGAAAGCTTTTCCTTGCCAATATCTCTCTTTTGCAAAGAGCTGCGCATTGGAAAATTCAGGGCTATGTCGTGTAGATGATGGCCTAACAGGAGGCTTTAAAATTTTCTTTCTAGTGTCCTTCGTTTGGGAGAAAAATGCAAAGGTACTAGACAGCTTTTCCTTGCCAATATCTCTCTTTTGTAAAGAGCTACGCATTGGAAAATTCAGGACTATGTCGTGTAGATGATGGCCTAACAGTAGGCTTTAAAATTTTCTTTCTAGTGACCTTCGTTTGGGAGAAAAATGCAAAGGTACCTGACAGCTTTTCCTTGCCAATATCTCTCTTTTGCAAATAGCTGCGCATTGGAAAACTCAGGGCTATGTCGTGTAGATGATGGCATAACAGGAGGCTTTAAAATTTTAATTCTAGTGTCCTTCGTTTGGGAGAAAAATGCAAAGGTACAAGACAGCTTTTCCTTGCCAATATCTCTCTTTTGCAAAGAGCTGCGCATTGGAAAATTCAGGGCTATGTCGTGTAGATGATGGCCTAACAGGAGGCTTTAAAATTTTCTTTCTAGTGTCCTTCGTTTGGGAGAAAAATGCAATGGTACAAGACAGCTTTTCCTTGCCAATATCTCTCTTTTGCAAAGAGCTGCGCATTGGAAAATTCAGGGCTATTTCGTGTAGATGATGGCCTAACAGGAGGCTTTAAAATTTTCTTTCTAGTGTCCTTCGTTTGGGAGAAAAATGCAAAGGTACAAGACAGCTTTTCCTTGCCAATATCTCTCTTTTGCAAAGAGCTACGCATTGGAAAATTCAGGGCTATGTCATGTAGATGATGGCCTAACAGGAGGCTTTAAAATTTTCTTTCTAGTGACCTTCGTTTGGGAGAAAAATGCAAAGGTACAAGAAAGCTTTTCCATGCCAATATCTCTCTTTTGCAAAGAGTTGCGCATTGGAAAATTCAGGGCTATTTCGTGTAGATGATGGCCTAACAGGAGGCTTTAAAATGTTCTTTCTAGTGTCCTTCGTTTGGGAGAAAAATGCAAAGGTACAAGACAGCTTTTCCTTGCCAATATCTCTCTTTTGCAAAGAGCTACGCATTGGAAAATTCAGGGCTATGTCATGTAGATGATGGCCTAACAGGAGGCTTTAAAATTTTAATTCTAGTGTCCTTCGTTTGGGAGAAAAATGCAAAGGTACAAGATAGCTTTTCCTTGCCAATATCTCTCTTTTACAAAGAGCTACGCATTGGAAAATTCAGGGCTATGTCGTGTAGATGATGGCCTAACAGGAGGCTTTAAAATTTTCTTTCTAGTGTCCTTCGTTTGGGAGAAAAATGCAATGGTACAAGACAGCTTTTCCTTGCCAATATTTCTCTTTTGCAAAGAGCTACGCATTGGAAAATTCAGGGCTATGTCATGTAGATGATGGCCTAACAGGAGGCTTTAAAATTTTCTTTCTAGTGACCTTCGTTTGGGAGAAAAATGCAAAGGTACTAGACAGCTTTTCCTTGCCAATATCTCTCTTTTGCAAAGAGCTGCGCATTGGAAAATTCAGGGCTATGTCGTGTAGATGATGGCCTAACAGGAGGCTTTAAAATTTTCTTTCTAGTGTCCTTCGTTTGGGAGAAAAATGCAAAGGTACAAGACAGCTTTTCCTTGCCAATATCTCTCTTTTGCAAAGAGCTACGCATTGGAAAATTCAGGGCTATGTCGTGTAGATGATGGCTTAACAGGAGGCTTTAAAATTTTCATTCTAATGACCTTCGTTTGGGAGAAAAATGCAAAGGTACAAGACAGCTTTTCCTTGCCAATATCTCTCTTTTGCAAAGAGCAGCGCATTGGAAAATCCAGGGCTATATCGTGTAGATGATGGCCTAACAGGAGGCTTTAAAATTTTAATTCTAGTGTCCTTCGTTTGGGAGAAAAATGCAAAGGTACAAGACAGCTTTTCCTTGCCAATATCTCTCTTTTGCAAAGAGCTGCGCATTGGAAAATTCATGGCTTTGCCGTGTAGATGATGGTCTAACAGGAGGCTTTAAAATTTTCTTTCTAGTGTCCTTCGTTTGGGAGAAAAATGCAATGGTACAAGACAGCTTTACCTTGCCAATATCTCTCTTTTGCAAAGAGCTGCGCATTGGAAAATTCAGGGCTATGTCGTGTAGATGATGGCCTAACGGGAGGCTTTAACATTTTCTTTCTAGTGACCTTCGTTTGGGAGAAAAATGCAAAGGTACAAGACAGCTTTTCCTTGCCAATATCTCTCTTTTGCAAAGAGCTGCGCATTGGAAAATTCAGGGCTATGTCGTGTAGATGATGGCATAACAGGAGGCTTTAAAATTTTAATTCTAGTGTCCTTCGTTTGGGAGAAAAATGCAAAGGTACAAGACAGCTTTTCCTTGCCAATATCTCTCTTTTGCAAAGAGCTGCGCATTGGAAAATTCAGGTCTATGTCGTGTAGATGATGGCCTAACAGGAGGCTTTAAAATTTTCTTTCTAGTGTCCTTCGTTTGGGAGAAAAATGCAATGGTACAAGACAGCTTTTCCTTGCCAATATCTCTCTTTTGCAAAGAGCTGCGCATTGGAAAATTCAGGGCTATTTCGTGTAGATGATGGCTTAACAGGAGGCTTTAAAATTTTCTTTCTAGTGTCCTTCGTTTGGGAGAAAAATGCAAAGGTACAAGACAGCTTTTCCTTGCCAATATCTCTCTTTTGCAAAGAGCTACGCATTGGAAAATTCAGGGCTATGTCGTGTAGATGATGGCCTAACAGGAGGCTTTAAAATTTTCTTTCTAGTGACCTTCGTTTGGGAGAAAAATTCAAAGGTACAAGACAGCTTTTCCTTGCCAATATCTCTCTTTTGCAAAGAGCTGCGCATTGGAAAATTCAGGGCTATATCGTGTAGATGATGGCCTAACAGGAGGCTTTAAAATGTTCTTTCTAGTGACCTTCGTTTGGGAGAAAAATGCAAAGGTACAAGACAGCTTTTACTTGCCAATATCTCTCTTTTGCAAAGAGCTGCGCATTGGAAAATTCAGGGCTATGTCGTGAAGATGATGGCCTAACAGGAGGCTTTAAAATTTTCTTTCTAGTGTCCTTCGTTTGGGAGAAAAATGCAATGGTACAAGACAGCTTTTCCTTGCCAATATCTCTCTTTTGCAAAGAGCTACGCATTGGAAAATTCAGGGCTATGTCGTGTAGATGATGGCCTAACAGGAGGCTTTAAAATTTTCTTTCTAGTGACCTTCGTTTGGGAGAAAAATGCAAAGGTACAAGACAGCTTTTCCTTGCCAATATCTCTCTTTTGCAAAGAGCTGCGCATTGGAAAATTCAGGGCTATGTCGTGTAGATGATGGCCTAACAGGAGGCTTTAAAATTTTCTTTCTAGTGACCTTCGTTTGGGAGAAAAATGCAAAGGTACAAGACAGCTTTTCCTTGCCAATATCTCTCTTTTACAAAGAGCTACGCATTGGAAAATTCAGGGCTATGTCGTGTAGATGATGGCCTAACAGGAGGCTTTAAAATTTTCTTTCTAGTGTCCTTCGTTTGGGAGAAAAATGCAATGGTACAAGACAGCTTTTCATTGCCAATATCTCTCTTTTGCAAAGAGCTACGCATTGGAAAATTCAGGGCTATGTCGTGTAGATGATGGCCTAACAGGAGGCTTTAAAATTTTCTTTCTAGTGTCCTTCGTTTGGGAGAAAAATGCAATGGTACAAGACAGCTTTTCCTTGCCAATATCTCTCTTTTGCAAAGAGCTACGCATTGGAAAATTCAGGGCTATGTCGTGTAGATGATGGCCTAACAGGAGGCTTTAACATTTTCTTTCTAGTGACCTTCGTTTGGGAGAAAAATGCAAAGGTACAAGACAGCTTTTCCTTGCCAATATCTCTCTTTTGCAAAGAGCTGCGCATTGGAAAATTCAGGGCTATGTCGTGTAGATGATGGCCTAACAGGAGGCTTTAAAATTTTCTTTCTAGTGTCCTTCGTTTGGGAGAAAAATGCAATGGTACAAGAAAGCTTTTCCTTGCCAATATCTCTCTTTTGCAAAGAGCTGCGCATTGGAAAATTCATGGCTTTGCCGTGTAGATGATGGTCTAACAGGAGGCTTTAAAATTTTCTTTCTAGTGTCCTTCGTTTGGGAGAAAAATGCAATGGTACAAGACAGCTTTACCTTGCCAATATCTCTCTTTTGCAAAGAGCTGCGCATTGGAAAATTCAGGGCTATGTCGTGTAGATGATGGCCTAACGGGAGGCTTTAACATTTTCTTTCTAGTGACCTTCGTTTGGGAGAAAAATGCAAAGGTACAAGACAGCTTTTCCTTGCCAATATCTCTCTTTTGCAAAGAGCTGCGCATTGGAAAATTCAGGGCTATGTCGTGTAGATGATGGCATAACAGGAGGCTTTAAAATTTTAATTCTAGTGTCCTTCGTTTGGGAGAAAAATGCAAAGGTACAAGACAGCTTTTCCTTGCCAATATCTCTCTTTTGCAAAGAGCTGCGCATTGGAAAATTCAGGTCTATGTCGTGTAGATGATGGCCTAACAGGAGGCTTTAAAATTTTCTTTCTAGTGTCCTTCGTTTGGGAGAAAAATGCAATGGTACAAGACAGCTTTTCCTTGCCAATATCTCTCTTTTGCAAAGAGCTGCGCATTGGAAAATTCAGGGCTATTTCGTGTAGATGATGGCCTAACAGGAGGCTTTAAAATTTTCTTTCTAGTGTCCTTCGTTTGGGAGAAAAATGCAAAGGTACAAGACAGCTTTTCCTTGCCAATATCTCTCTTTTGCAAAGAGCTACGCATTGGAAAATTCAGGGCTATGTCGTGTAGATGATGGCCTAACAGGAGGCTTTAAAATTTTCTTTCTAGTGACCTTCGTTTGGGAGAAAAATTCAAAGGTACAAGACAGCTTTTCCTTGCCAATATCTCTCTTTTGCAAAGAGCTGCGCATTGGAAAATTCAGGGCTATATCGTGTAGATGATGGCCTAACAGGAGGCTTTAAAATGTTCTTTCTAGTGACCTTCGTTTGGGAGAAAAATGCAAAGGTACAAGACAGCTTTTACTTGCCAATATCTCTCTTTTGCAAAGAGCTGCGCATTGGAAAATTCAGGGCTATGTCGTGAAGATGATGGCCTAACAGGAGGCTTTAAAATTTTCTTTCTAGTGTCCTTCGTTTGGGAGAAAAATGCAATGGTACAAGACAGCTTTTCCTTGCCAATATCTCTCTTTTGCAAAGAGCTACGCATTGGAAAATTCAGGGCTATGTCGTGTAGATGATGGCCTAACAGGAGGCTTTAAAATTTTCTTTCTAGTGACCTTCGTTTGGGAGAAAAATGCAAAGGTACAAGACAGCTTTTCCTTGCCAATATCTCTCTTTTGCAAAGAGCTGCGCATTGGAAAATTCATGGCTTTGCCGTGTAGATGATGGTCTAACAGGAGGCTTTAAAATTTTCTTTCTAGTGTCCTTCGTTTGGGAGAAAAATGCAATGGTACAAGACAGCTTTACCTTGCCAATATCTCTCTTTTGCAAAGAGCTGCGCATTGGAAAATTCAGGGCTATGTCGTGTAGATGATGGCCTAACGGGAGGCTTTAACATTTTCTTTCTAGTGACCTTCGTTTGGGAGAAAAATGCAAAGGTACAAGACAGCTTTTCCTTGCCAATATCTCTCTTTTGCAAAGAGCTGCGCATTGGAAAATTCAGGGCTATGTCGTGTAGATGATGGCATAACAGGAGGCTTTAAAATTTTAATTCTAGTGTCCTTCGTTTGGGAGAAAAATGCAAAGGTACAAGACAGCTTTTCCTTGCCAATATCTCTCTTTTGCAAAGAGCTGCGCATTGGAAAATTCAGGTCTATGTCGTGTAGATGATGGCCTAACAGGAGGCTTTAAAATTTTCTTTCTAGTGTCCTTCGTTTGGGAGAAAAATGCAATGGTACAAGACAGCTTTTCCTTGCCAATATCTCTCTTTTGCAAAGAGCTGCGCATTGGAAAATTCAGGGCTATTTCGTGTAGATGATGGCCTAACAGGAGGCTTTAAAATTTTCTTTCTAGTGTCCTTCGTTTGGGAGAAAAATGCAAAGGTACAAGACAGCTTTTCCTTGCCAATATCTCTCTTTTGCAAAGAGCTACGCATTGGAAAATTCAGGGCTATGTCGTGTAGATGATGGCCTAACAGGAGGCTTTAAAATTTTCTTTCTAGTGTCCTTCGTTTGGGAGAAAAATGCAATGGTACAAGAAAGCTTTTCCTTGCCAATATCTCTCTTTTGCAAAGAGCTGCGCATTGGAAAATTCAGGGCTATGTCGTGTTGATGATGGCCTAACAGGAGGCTTTAAAATTTTCTTTCTAGTGTCCTTCGTTTGGGAGAAAAATGCAAAGGTACAAGACAGCTTTTCCTTGCCAATATCTCTCTTTTGTAAAGAGCTACGCATTGGAAAATTCAGGACTATGTCGTGTAGATGATGGCCTAACAGGAGGCTTTAAAATTTTCTTTCTAGTGACCTTCGTTTGGGAGAAAAATGCAAAGGTACCTGACAGCTTTTCCTTGCCAATATCTCTCTTTTGCAAAGAGCAGCGCATTGGAAAATTCAGGGCTATATCGTGTAGATGATGGCCTAACAGGAGGCTTTAAAATTTTAATTCTAGTGTCCTTCGTTTGGGAGAAAAATGCAAAGGTACAAGACAGCTTTTCCTTGCCAATATCTCTCTTTTGCAAAGAGCTGCGCATTGGAAAATTCATGGCTTTGCCGTGTAGATGATGGTCTAACAGGAGGCTTTAAAATTTTCTTTCTAGTGTCCTTCGTTTGGGAGAAAAATGCAATGGTACAAGACAGCTTTACCTTGCCAATATCTCTCTTTTGCAAAGAGCTGCGCATTGGAAAATTCAGGGCTATGTCGTGTAGATGATGGCCTAACGGGAGGCTTTAACATTTTCTTTCTAGTGACCTTCGTTTGGGAGAAAAATGCAAAGGTACAAGACAGCTTTTCCTTGCCAATATCTCTCTTTTGCAAAGAGCTGCGCATTGGAAAATTCAGGGCTATGTCGTGTAGATGATGGCATAACAGGAGGCTTTAAAATTTTAATTCTAGTGTCCTTCGTTTGGGAGAAAAATGCAAAGGTACAAGACAGCTTTTCCTTGCCAATATCTCTCTTTTGCAAAGAGCTGCGCATTGGAAAATTCAGGTCTATGTCGTGTAGATGATGGCCTAACAGGAGGCTTTAAAATTTTCTTTCTAGTGTCCTTCGTTTGGGAGAAAAATGCAATGGTACAAGACAGCTTTTCCTTGCCAATATCTCTCTTTTGCAAAGAGCTGCGCATTGGAAAATTCAGGGCTATATCGTGTAGATGATGGCCTAACAGGAGGCTTTAAAATGTTCTTTCTAGTGACCTTCGTTTGGGAGAAAAATGCAAAGGTACAAGACAGCTTTTACTTGCCAATATCTCTCTTTTGCAAAGAGCTGCGCATTGGAAAATTCAGGGCTATGTCGTGAAGATGATGGCCTAACAGGAGGCTTTAAAATTTTCTTTCTAGTGTCCTTCGTTTGGGAGAAAAATGCAATGGTACAAGACAGCTTTTCCTTGCCAATATCTCTCTTTTGCAAAGAGCTACGCATTGGAAAATTCAGGGCTATGTCGTGTAGATGATGGCCTAACAGGAGGCTTTAAAATTTTCTTTCTAGTGACCTTCGTTTGGGAGAAAAATGCAAAGGTACAAGACAGCTTTTCCTTGCCAATATCTCTCTTTTGCAAAGAGCTGCGCATTGGAAAATTCAGGGCTATGTCGTGTAGATGATGGCCTAACAGGAGGCTTTAAAATTTTCTTTCTAGTGACCTTCGTTTGGGAGAAAAATGCAAAGGTACAAGACAGCTTTTCCTTGCCAATATCTCTCTTTTACAAAGAGCTACGCATTGGAAAATTCAGGGCTATGTCGTGTAGATGATGGCCTAACAGGAGGCTTTAAAATTTTCTTTCTAGTGTCCTTCGTTTGGGAGAAAAATGCAATGGTACAAGACAGCTTTTCATTGCCAATATCTCTCTTTTGCAAAGAGCTACGCATTGGAAAATTCAGGGCTATGTCGTGTAGATGATGGCCTAACAGGAGGCTTTAAAATTTTCTTTCTAGTGTCCTTCGTTTGGGAGAAAAATGCAATGGTACAAGACAGCTTTTCCTTGCCAATATCTCTCTTTTGCAAAGAGCTACGCATTGGAAAATTCAGGGCTATGTCGTGTAGATGATGGCCTAACAGGAGGCTTTAACATTTTCTTTCTAGTGACCTTCGTTTGGGAGAAAAATGCAAAGGTACAAGACAGCTTTTCCTTGCCAATATCTCTCTTTTGCAAAGAGCTGCGCATTGGAAAATTCAGGGCTATGTCGTGTAGATGATGGCCTAACAGGAGGCTTTAAAATTTTCTTTCTAGTGTCCTTCGTTTGGGAGAAAAATGCAATGGTACAAGAAAGCTTTTCCTTGCCAATATCTCTCTTTTGCAAAGAGCTGCGCATTGGAAAATTCAGGGCTATGTCGTGTAGATGATGGCCTAACAGGAGGCTTTAAAATTTTCTTTCTAGTGTCCTTCGTTTGGGAGAAAAATGCAAAGGTACAAGACAGCTTTTCCTTGCCAATATCTCTCTTTTGTAAAGAGCTACGCATTGGAAAATTCAGGACTATGTCGTGTAGATGATGGCCTAACAGGAGGCTTTAAAATTTTAATTCTAGTGTCCTTCGTTTGGGAGAAAAATGCAAAGGTACAAGACAGCTTTTCCTTGCCAATATCTCTCTTTTGCAAAGAGCTGCGCATTGGAAAATTCATGGCTTTGCCGTGTAGATGATGGTCTAACAGGAGGCTTTAAAATTTTCTTTCTAGTGTCCTTCGTTTGGGAGAAAAATGCAATGGTACAAGACAGCTTTACCTTGCCAATATCTCTCTTTTGCAAAGAGCTGCGCATTGGAAAATTCAGGGCTATGTCGTGTAGATGATGGCCTAACGGGAGGCTTTAACATTTTCTTTCTAGTGACCTTCGTTTGGGAGAAAAATGCAAAGGTACAAGACAGCTTTTCCTTGCCAATATCTCTCTTTTGCAAAGAGCTGCGCATTGGAAAATTCAGGGCTATGTCGTGTAGATGATGGCATAACAGGAGGCTTTAAAATTTTAATTCTAGTGTCCTTCGTTTGGGAGAAAAATGCAAAGGTACAAGACAGCTTTTCCTTGCCAATATCTCTCTTTTGCAAAGAGCTGCGCATTGGAAAATTCAGGTCTATGTCGTGTAGATGATGGCCTAACAGGAGGCTTTAAAATTTTCTTTCTAGTGTCCTTCGTTTGGGAGAAAAATGCAATGGTACAAGACAGCTTTTCCTTGCCAATATCTCTCTTTTGCAAAGAGCTGCGCATTGGAAAATTCAGGGCTATTTCGTGTAGATGATGGCCTAACAGGAGGCTTTAAAATTTTCTTTCTAGTGTCCTTCGTTTGGGAGAAAAATGCAAAGGTACAAGACAGCTTTTCCTTGCCAATATCTCTCTTTTGCAAAGAGCTACGCATTGGAAAATTCAGGGCTATGTCGTGTAGATGATGGCCTAACAGGAGGCTTTAAAATTTTCTTTCTAGTGACCTTCGTTTGGGAGAAAAATTCAAAGGTACAAGACAGCTTTTCCTTGCCAATATCTCTCTTTTGCAAAGAGCTGCGCATTGGAAAATTCAGGGCTATATCGTGTAGATGATGGCCTAACAGGAGGCTTTAAAATGTTCTTTCTAGTGACCTTCGTTTGGGAGAAAAATGCAAAGGTACAAGACAGCTTTTACTTGCCAATATCTCTCTTTTGCAAAGAGCTGCGCATTGGAAAATTCAGGGCTATGTCGTGAAGATGATGGCCTAACAGGAGGCTTTAAAATTTTCTTTCTAGTGTCCTTCGTTTGGGAGAAAAATGCAATGGTACAAGACAGCTTTTCCTTGCCAATATCTCTCTTTTGCAAAGAGCTACGCATTGGAAAATTCAGGGCTATGTCGTGTAGATGATGGCCTAACAGGAGGCTTTAAAATTTTCTTTCTAGTGACCTTCGTTTGGGAGAAAAATGCAAAGGTACAAGACAGCTTTTCCTTGCCAATATCTCTCTTTTGCAAAGAGCTGCGCATTGGAAAATTCAGGGCTATGTCGTGTAGATGATGGCCTAACAGGAGGCTTTAAAATTTTCTTTCTAGTGACCTTCGTTTGGGAGAAAAATGCAAAGGTACAAGACAGCTTTTCCTTGCCAATATCTCTCTTTTACAAAGAGCTACGCATTGGAAAATTCAGGGCTATGTCGTGTAGATGATGGCCTAACAGGAGGCTTTAAAATTTTCTTTCTAGTGTCCTTCGTTTGGGAGAAAAATGCAATGGTACAAGACAGCTTTTCATTGCCAATATCTCTCTTTTGCAAAGAGCTACGCATTGGAAAATTCAGGGCTATGTCGTGTAGATGATGGCCTAACAGGAGGCTTTAAAATTTTCTTTCTAGTGTCCTTCGTTTGGGAGAAAAATGCAATGGTACAAGACAGCTTTTCCTTGCCAATATCTCTCTTTTGCAAAGAGCTACGCATTGGAAAATTCAGGGCTATGTCGTGTAGATGATGGCCTAACAGGAGGCTTTAACATTTTCTTTCTAGTGACCTTCGTTTGGGAGAAAAATGCAAAGGTACAAGACAGCTTTTCCTTGCCAATATCTCTCTTTTGCAAAGAGCTGCGCATTGGAAAATTCAGGGCTATGTCGTGTAGATGATGGCCTAACAGGAGGCTTTAAAATTTTCTTTCTAGTGTCCTTCGTTTGGGAGAAAAATGCAATGGTACAAGAAAGCTTTTCCTTGCCAATATCTCTCTTTTGCAAAGAGCTGCGCATTGGAAAATTCAGGGCTATGTCGTGTAGATGATGGCCTAACAGGAGGCTTTAAAATTTTCTTTCTAGTGTCCTTCGTTTGGGAGAAAAATGCAAAGGTACAAGACAGCTTTTCCTTGCCAATATCTCTCTTTTGTAAAGAGCTACGCATTGGAAAATTCAGGACTATGTCGTGTAGATGATGGCCTAACAGGAGGCTTTAAAATTTTCTTTCTAGTGACCTTCGTTTGGGAGAAAAATGCAAAGGTACCTGACAGCTTTTCCTTGCCAATATCTCTCTTTTGCAAAGAGCTGCGCATTGGAAAATTCAGGGCTATGTCGTGTAGATGATGGCATAACAGGAGGCTTTAAAATTTTAATTCTAGTGTCCTTCGTTTGGGAGAAAAATTCAAAGGTACAAGACAGCTTTTCCTTGCCAATATCTCTCTTTTGCAAAGAGCTGCGCATTGGAAAATTCAGGGCTATGTCGTGTAGATGATGGCCTAACAGGAGGCTTTAAAATTTTCTTTCTAGTGTCCTTCGTTTGGGAGAAAAATGCAATGGTACAAGAAAGCTTTTCCTTGCCAATATCTCTCTTTTGCAAAGAGCTGCGCATTGGAAAATTCAGGGCTATGTCGTGTAGATGATGGCCTAACAGGAGGCTTTAAAATTTTCTTTCTAGTGTCCTTCGTTTGGGAGAAAAATGCAAAGGTACTAGACAGCTTTTCCTTGCCAATATCTCTCTTTTGTAAAGAGCTACGCATTGGAAAATTCAGGACTATGTCGTGTAGATGATGGCCTAACAGTAGGCTTTAAAATTTTCTTTCTAGTGACCTTCGTTTGGGAGAAAAATGCAAAGGTACCTGACAGCTTTTCCTTGCCAATATCTCTCTTTTGCAAATAGCTGCGCATTGGAAAACTCAGGGCTATGTCGTGTAGATGATGGCATAACAGGAGGCTTTAAAATTTTAATTCTAGTGTCCTTCGTTTGGGAGAAAAATGCAAAGGTACAAGACAGCTTTTCCTTGCCAATATCTCTCTTTTGCAAAGAGCTGCGCATTGGAAAATTCAGGGCTATGTCGTGTAGATGATGGCCTAACAGGAGGCTTTAAAATTTTCTTTCTAGTGTCCTTCGTTTGGGAGAAAAATGCAATGGTACAAGACAGCTTTTCCTTGCCAATATCTCTCTTTTGCAAAGAGCTACGCATTGGAAAATTCAGGGCTATGTCGTGTAGATGATGGCCTAACAGGAGGCTTTAAAATTTTCTTTCTAGTGTCCTTCGTTTGGGAGAAAAATGCAATGGTACAAGACAGCTTTTCCTTGCCAATATCTCTCTTTTGCAAAGAGCTACGCATTGGAAAATTCAGGGCTATGTCGTGTAGATGATGGCCTAACAGGAGGCTTTAACATTTTCTTTCTAGTGACCTTCGTTTGGGAGAAAAATGCAAAGGTACAAGACAGCTTTTCCTTGCCAATATCTCTCTTTTGCAAAGAGCTGCGCATTGGAAAATTCAGGGCTATGTCGTGTAGATGATGGCCTAACAGGAGGCTTTAAAATTTTCTTTCTAGTGTCCTTCGTTTGGGAGAAAAATGCAATGGTACAAGAAAGCTTTTCCTTGCCAATATCTCTCTTTTGCAAAGAGCTGCGCATTGGAAAATTCAGGGCTATGTCGTGTAGATGATGGCCTAACAGGAGGCTTTAAAATTTTCTTTCTAGTGTCCTTCGTTTGGGAGAAAAATGCAAAGGTACAAGACAGCTTTTTCTTGCCAATATCTCTCTTTTGTAAAGAGCTACGCATTGGAAAATTCAGGACTATGTCGTGTAGATGATGGCCTAACAGGAGGCTTTAAAATTTTCTTTCTAGTGACCTTCGTTTGGGAGAAAAATGCAAAGGTACCTGACAGCTTTTCCTTGCCAATATCTCTCTTTTGCAAAGAGCTGCGCATTGGAAAATTCAGGGCTATGTCGTGTAGATGATGGCATAACAGGAGGCTTTAAAATTTTAATTCTAGTGTCCTTCGTTTGGGAGAAAAATTTAAAAGGTACAAGACAGCTTTTCCTTGCCAATATCTCTCTTTTGCAAAGAGCTGCGCATTGGAAAATTCAGGGCTATGTCGTGTAGATGATGGCCTAACAGGAGGCTTTAAAATTTTCTTTCTAGTGTCCTTCGTTTGGGAGAAAAATGCAATGGTACAAGAAAGCTTTTCCTTGCCAATATCTCTCTTTTGCAAAGAGCTGCGCATTGGAAAATTCAGGGCTATGTCGTGTAGATGATGGCCTAACAGGAGGCTTTAAAATTTTCTTTCTAGTGTCCTTCGTTTGGGAGAAAAATGCAAAGGTACTAGACAGCTTTTCCTTGCCAATATCTCTCTTTTGTAAAGAGCTACGCATTGGAAAATTCAGGACTATGTCGTGTAGATGATGGCCTAACAGTAGGCTTTAAAATTTTCTTTCTAGTGACCTTCGTTTGGGAGAAAAATGCAAAGGTACCTGACAGCTTTTCCTTGCCAATATCTCTCTTTTGCAAATAGCTGCGCATTGGAAAACTCAGGGCTATGTCGTGTAGATGATGGCATAACAGGAGGCTTTAAAATTTTAATTCTAGTGTCCTTCGTTTGGGAGAAAAATGCAAAGGTACAAGACAGCTTTTCCTTGCCAATATCTCTCTTTTGCAAAGAGCTGCGCATTGGAAAATTCAGGGCTATGTCGTGTAGATGATGGCCTAACAGGAGGCTTTAACATTTTCTTTCTAGTGTCCTTCGTTTGGGAGAAAAATGCAATGGTACAAGACAGCTTTTCCTTGCCAATATCTCTCTTTTGCAAAGAGCTGCGCATTGGAAAATTCAGGGCTATTTCGTGTAGATGATGGCCTAACAGGAGGCTTTAAAATTTTCTTTCTAGTGTCCTTCGTTTGGGAGAAAAATGCAAAGGTACAAGACAGCTTTTCCATGCCAATATCTCTCTTTTGCAAAGAGCTACGCATTGGAAAATTCAGGGCTATGTCATGTAGATGATGACCTAACAGGAGGCTTTAAAATTTTCTTTCTAGTGACCTTCGTTTGGGAGAAAAATGCAAAGGTACAAGAAAGCTTTTCCATGCCAATATCTCTCTTTTGCAAAGAGCTGCGCATTGGAAAATTCAGGGCTATTTCGTGTAGATGATGGCCTAACAGGAGGCTTTAAAATTTTCTTTCTAGTGTCCTTCGTTTGGGAGAAAAATGCAAAGGTACAAGACAGCTTTTCCTTGCCAATATCTCTCTTTTGCAAAGAGCTACGCATTGGAAAATTCAGGGCTATGTCATGTAGATGATGGCCTAACAGGAGGCTTTAAAATTTTCTTTCTAGTGACCTTCGTTTGGGAGAAAAATGCAAAGGTACTAGACAGCTTTTCCTTGCCAATATCTCTCTTTTGCAAAGAGCTGCGCATTGGAAAATTCAGGGCTATGTCGTGTAGATGATGGCCTAACAGGAGGCTTTAAAATTTTCTTTCTAGTGTCCTTCGTTTGGGAGAAAAATGCAATGGTACGAGACAGCTTTTCCTTGCCAATATCTCTCTTTTGCAAAGAGCTGCGCATTGGAAAATTCAGGGCTATTTCGTGTAGATGATGGCCTAACAGGAGGCTTTAAAATTTTAATTCTAGTGTCCTTCGTTTGGGAGAAAAATGCAAAGGTACTAGACAGCTTTTCCTTGCCAATATCTCTCTTTTGCAAAGAGCTGCGCATTGGAAAATTCAGGGCTATGTCGTGTAGATGATGGCCTAACAGGAGGTTTTAAAAATTTTCTTTCTAGTGACCTTCGTTTGGGAGAAAAATGCAATGGTACAAGACAGCTTTTCCTTGCCAATATCTCTCTTTTGCAAATAGCTGCGCATTGGAAAACTCAGGGCTATGTCGTGTAGATGATGGCATAACAGGAGGCTTTAAAATTTTAATTCTAGTGTCCTTCGTTTGGGAGAAAAATGCAAAGGTACAAGACAGCTTTTCCTTGCCAATATCTCTCTTTTGCAAAGAGCTGCGCATTGGAAAATTCAGGGCTATGTCGTGTAGATGATGGCCTAACAGGAGGCTTTAAAATTTTCTTTCTAGTGTCCTTCGTTTGGGAGAAAAATGCAATGGTACAAGACAGCTTTTCCTTGCCAATATCTCTCTTTTGCAAAGAGCTGCGCATTGGAAAATTCAGGGCTATGTCGTGTAGATGATGGCATAACAGGAGGCTTTAAAATTTTAATTCTAGTGTCCTTCGTTTGGGAGAAAAATTCAAAGGTACAAGACAGCTTTTCCTTGCCAATATCTCTCTTTTGCAAAGAGCTACGCATTGGAAAATTCAGGGCTATGTCGTGTAGATGATGACATAACAGGAGGCTTTAAAATTTTAATTCTAGTGTCCTTCGTTTGGGAGAAAAATTCAAAGGTACAAGACAGCTTTTCCTTGCCAATATCTCTCTTTTGCAAAGAGCTACGCATTGGAAAATTCAGGGCTATGTCGTGTAGATGATGACATAACAGGAGGCTTTAAAATTTTCTTTCTAGTGACCTTCGTTTGGGAGAAAAATGCAAAGGTACAAGACAGCTTTTCCTTGCCAATATCTCTCTTTTGCAAAGAGCTGCGCATTGGAAAATTCAGGGCTATGTCGTGTAGATGATGGCCTAACAGGAGGCTTTAAAATTTTCTTTCTAGTGTCCTTCGTTTGGGAGAAAAATGCAATGGTACAAGAAAGCTTTTCCTTGCCAATATCTCTCTTTTGCAAAGAGCTGCGCATTGGAAAATTCAGGGCTATGTCGTGTAGATGATGGCCTAACAGGAGGCTTTAAAATTTTCTTTCTAGTGTCCTTCGTTTGGGAGAAAAATGCAAAGGTACTAGACAGCTTTTCCTTGCCAATATCTCTCTTTTGTAAAGAGCTACGCATTGGAAAATTCAGGACTATGTCGTGTAGATGATGGCCTAACAGTAGGCTTTAAAATTTTCTTTCTAGTGACCTTCGTTTGGGAGAAAAATGCAAAGGTACCTGACAGCTTTTCCTTGCCAATATCTCTCTTTTGCAAATAGCTGCGCATTGGAAAACTCAGGGCTATGTCGTGTAGATGATGGCATAACAGGAGGCTTTAAAATTTTAATTCTAGTGTCCTTCGTTTGGGAGAAAAATGCAAAGGTACAAGACAGCTTTTCCTTGCCAATATCTCTCTTTTGCAAAGAGCTGCGCATTGGAAAATTCAGGGCTATGTCGTGTAGATGATGGCCTAACAGGAGGCTTTAAAATTTTCTTTCTAGTGTCCTTCGTTTGGGAGAAAAATGCAATGGTACAAGACAGCTTTTCCTTGCCAATATCTCTCTTTTGCAAAGAGCTGCGCATTGGAAAATTCAGGGCTATTTCGTGTAGATGATGGCCTAACAGGAGGCTTTAAAATTTTCTTTCTAGTGTCCTTCGTTTGGGAGAAAAATGCAAAGGTACAAGACAGCTTTTCCTTGCCAATATCTCTCTTTTGCAAAGAGCTACGCATTGGAAAATTCAGGGCTATGTCATGTAGATGATGGCCTAACAGGAGGCTTTAAAATTTTCTTTCTAGTGACCTTCGTTTGGGAGAAAAATGCAAAGGTACAAGAAAGCTTTTCCATGCCAATATCTCTCTTTTGCAAAGAGTTGCGCATTGGAAAATTCAGGGCTATTTCGTGTAGATGATGGCCTAACAGGAGGCTTTAAAATGTTCTTTCTAGTGTCCTTCGTTTGGGAGAAAAATGCAAAGGTACAAGACAGCTTTTCCTTGCCAATATCTCTCTTTTGCAAAGAGCTACGCATTGGAAAATTCAGGGCTATGTCATGTAGATGATGGCCTAACAGGAGGCTTTAAAATTTTAATTCTAGTGTCCTTCGTTTGGGAGAAAAATGCAAAGGTACAAGATAGCTTTTCCTTGCCAATATCTCTCTTTTACAAAGAGCTACGCATTGGAAAATTCAGGGCTATGTCGTGTAGATGATGGCCTAACAGGAGGCTTTAAAATTTTCTTTCTAGTGTCCTTCGTTTGGGAGAAAAATGCAATGGTACAAGACAGCTTTTCCTTGCCAATATTTCTCTTTTGCAAAGAGCTACGCATTGGAAAATTCAGGGCTATGTCATGTAGATGATGGCCTAACAGGAGGCTTTAAAATTTTCTTTCTAGTGACCTTCGTTTGGGAGAAAAATGCAAAGGTACTAGACAGCTTTTCCTTGCCAATATCTCTCTTTTGCAAAGAGCTGCGCATTGGAAAATTCAGGGCTATGTCGTGTAGATGATGGCCTAACAGGAGGCTTTAAAATTTTCTTTCTAGTGTCCTTCGTTTGGGAGAAAAATGCAAAGGTACAAGACAGCTTTTCCTTGCCAATATCTCTCTTTTGCAAAGAGCTACGCATTGGAAAATTCAGGGCTATGTCGTGTAGATGATGGCTTAACAGGAGGCTTTAAAATTTTCATTCTAATGACCTTCGTTTGGGAGAAAAATGCAAAGGTACAAGACAGCTTTTCCTTGCCAATATCTCTCTTTTGCAAAGAGCAGCGCATTGGAAAATTCAGGGCTATATCGTGTAGATGATGGCCTAACAGGAGGCTTTAAAATTTTAATTCTAGTGTCCTTCGTTTGGGAGAAAAATGCAAAGGTACAAGACAGCTTTTCCTTGCCAATATCTCTCTTTTGCAAAGAGCTGCGCATTGGAAAATTCATGGCTTTGCCGTGTAGATGATGGTCTAACAGGAGGCTTTAAAATTTTCTTTCTAGTGTCCTTCGTTTGGGAGAAAAATGCAATGGTACAAGACAGCTTTACCTTGCCAATATCTCTCTTTTGCAAAGAGCTGCGCATTGGAAAATTCAGGGCTATGTCGTGTAGATGATGGCCTAACGGGAGGCTTTAACATTTTCTTTCTAGTGACCTTCGTTTGGGAGAAAAATGCAAAGGTACAAGACAGCTTTTCCTTGCCAATATCTCTCTTTTGCAAAGAGCTGCGCATTGGAAAATTCAGGGCTATGTCGTGTAGATGATGGCATAACAGGAGGCTTTAAAATTTTAATTCTAGTGTCCTTCGTTTGGGAGAAAAATGCAAAGGTACAAGACAGCTTTTCCTTGCCAATATCTCTCTTTTGCAAAGAGCTGCGCATTGGAAAATTCAGGTCTATGTCGTGTAGATGATGGCCTAACAGGAGGCTTTAAAATTTTCTTTCTAGTGTCCTTCGTTTGGGAGAAAAATGCAATGGTACAAGACAGCTTTTCCTTGCCAATATCTCTCTTTTGCAAAGAGCTGCGCATTGGAAAATTCAGGGCTATTTCGTGTAGATGATGGCCTAACAGGAGGCTTTAAAATTTTCTTTCTAGTGTCCTTCGTTTGGGAGAAAAATGCAAAGGTACAAGACAGCTTTTCCTTGCCAATATCTCTCTTTTGCAAAGAGCTACGCATTGGAAAATTCAGGGCTATGTCGTGTAGATGATGGCCTAACAGGAGGCTTTAAATTTTTCTTTCTAGTGACCTTCGTTTGGGAGAAAAATTCAAAGGTACAAGACAGCTTTTCCTTGCCAATATCTCTCTTTTGCAAAGAGCTGCGCATTGGAAAATTCAGGGCTATATCGTGTAGATGATGGCCTAACAGGAGGCTTTAAAATGTTCTTTCTAGTGACCTTCGTTTGGGAGAAAAATGCAAAGGTACAAGACAGCTTTTACTTGCCAATATCTCTCTTTTGCAAAGAGCTGCGCATTGGAAAATTCAGGGCTATGTCGTGAAGATGATGGCCTAACAGGAGGCTTTAAAATTTTCTTTCTAGTGTCCTTCGTTTGGGAGAAAAATGCAATGGTACAAGACAGCTTTTCCTTGCCAATATCTCTCTTTTGCAAAGAGCTACGCATTGGAAAATTCAGGGCTATGTCGTGTAGATGATGGCCTAACAGGAGGCTTTAAAATTTTCTTTCTAGTGACCTTCGTTTGGGAGAAAAATGCAAAGGTACAAGACAGCTTTTCCTTGCCAATATCTCTCTTTTGCAAAGAGCTGCGCATTGGAAAATTCAGGGCTATGTCGTGTAGATGATGGCCTAACAGGAGGCTTTAAAATTTTCTTTCTAGTGACCTTCGTTTGGGAGAAAAATGCAAAGGTACAAGACAGCTTTTCCTTGCCAATATCTCTCTTTTACAAAGAGCTACGCATTGGAAAATTCAGGGCTATGTCGTGTAGATGATGGCCTAACAGGAGGCTTTAAAATTTTCTTTCTAGTGTCCTTCGTTTGGGAGAAAAATGCAATGGTACAAGACAGCTTTTCATTGCCAATATCTCTCTTTTGCAAAGAGCTACGCATTGGAAAATTCAGGGCTATGTCGTGTAGATGATGGCCTAACAGGAGGCTTTAAAATTTTCTTTCTAGTGTCCTTCGTTTGGGAGAAAAATGCAATGGTACAAGACAGCTTTTCCTTGCCAATATCTCTCTTTTGCAAAGAGCTACGCATTGGAAAATTCAGGGCTATGTCGTGTAGATGATGGCCTAACAGGAGGCTTTAACATTTTCTTTCTAGTGACCTTCGTTTGGGAGAAAAATGCAAAGGTACAAGACAGCTTTTCCTTGCCAATATCTCTCTTTTGCAAAGAGCTGCGCATTGGAAAATTCAGGGCTATGTCGTGTAGATGATGGCCTAACAGGAGGCTTTAAAATTTTCTTTCTAGTGTCCTTCGTTTGGGAGAAAAATGCAATGGTACAAGAAAGCTTTTCCTTGCCAATATCTCTCTTTTGCAAAGAGCTGCGCATTGGAAAATTCAGGGCTATGTCGTGTAGATGATGGCCTAACAGGAGGCTTTAAAATTTTCTTTCTAGTGTCCTTCGTTTGGGAGAAAAATGCAAAGGTACAAGACAGCTTTTCCTTGCCAATATCTCTCTTTTGTAAAGAGCTACGCATTGGAAAATTCAGGACTATGTCGTGTAGATGATGGCCTAACAGGAGGCTTTAAAATTTTCTTTCTAGTGACCTTCGTTTGGGAGAAAAATGCAAAGGTACCTGACAGCTTTTCCTTGCCAATATCTCTCTTTTGCAAAGAGCTGCGCATTGGAAAATTCAGGGCTATGTCGTGTAGATGATGGCATAACAGGAGGCTTTAAAATTTTAATTCTAGTGTCCTTCGTTTGGGAGAAAAATTCAAAGGTACAAGACAGCTTTTCCTTGCCAATATCTCTCTTTTGCAAAGAGCTACGCATTGGAAAATTCAGGGCTATGTCGTGTAGATGATGGCCTAACAGGAGGCTTTAAAATTTTCTTTCTAGTGACCTTCGTTTGGGAGAAAAATGCAAAGGTACAAGACAGCTTTTCCTTGCCAATATCTCTCTTTTGCAAAGAGCTGCGCATTGGAAAATTCAGGGCTATGTCGTGTAGATGATGGCCTAACAGGAGGCTTTAAAATTTTCTTTCTAGTGTCCTTCGTTTGGGAGAAAAATGCAATGGTACAAGAAAGCTTTTCCTTGCCAATATCTCTCTTTTGCAAAGACCTGCGCATTGGAAAATTCAGGGCTATGTCGTGTAGATGATGGCCTAACAGGAGGCTTTAAAATTTTCTTTCTAGTGTCCTTCGTTTGGGAGAAAAATGCAAAGGTACTAGACAGCTTTTCCTTGCCAATATCTCTCTTTTGTAAAGAGCTACGCATTGGAAAATTCAGGACTATGTCGTGTAGATGATGGCCTAACAGTAGGCTTTAAAATTTTCTTTCTAGTGACCTTCGTTTGGGAGAAAAATGCAAAGGTACCTGACAGCTTTTCCTTGCCAATATCTCTCTTTTGCAAATAGCTGCGCATTGGAAAACTCAGGGCTATGTCGTGTAGATGATGGCATAACAGGAGGCTTTAAAATTTTAATTCTAGTGTCCTTCGTTTGGGAGAAAAATGCAAAGGTACAAGACAGCTTTTCCTTGCCAATATCTCTCTTTTGCAAAGAGCTGCGCATTGGAAAATTCAGGGCTATGTCGTGTAGATGATGGCCTAACAGGAGGCTTTAAAATTTTCTTTCTAGTGTCCTTCGTTTGGGAGAAAAATGCAATGGTACAAGACAGCTTTTCCTTGCCAATATCTCTCTTTTGCAAAGAGCTGCGCATTGGAAAATTCAGGGCTATTTCGTGTAGATGATGGCCTAACAGGAGGCTTTAAAATTTTCTTTCTAGTGTCCTTCGTTTGGGAGAAAAATGCAAAGGTACAAGACAGCTTTTCCTTGCCAATATCTCTCTTTTGCAAAGAGCTACGCATTGGAAAATTCAGGGCTATGTCATGTAGATGATGGCCTAACAGGAGGCTTTAAAATTTTCTTTCTAGTGACCTTCGTTTGGGAGAAAAATGCAAAGGTACAAGAAAGCTTTTCCATGCCAATATCTCTCTTTTGCAAAGAGTTGCGCATTGGAAAATTCAGGGCTATTTCGTGTAGATGATGGCCTAACAGGAGGCTTTAAAATTTTCTTTCTAGTGTCCTTCGTTTGGGAGAAAAATGCAAAGGTACAAGACAGCTTTTCCTTGCCAATATCTCTCTTTTGCAAAGAGCTACGCATTGGAAAATTCAGGGCTATGTCATGTAGATGATGGCCTAACAGGAGGCTTTAAAATTTTAATTCTAGTGTCCTTCGTTTGGGAGAAAAATGCAAAGGTACAAGACAGCTTTTCCTTGCCAATATTTCTCTTTTGCAAAGAGCTACGCATTGGAAAATTCAGGGCTATGTCATGTAGATGATGGCCTAACAGGAGGCTTTAAAATTTTCTTTCTAGTGACCTTCGTTTGGGAGAAAAATGCAAAGGTACTAGACAGCTTTTCCTTGCCAATATCTCTCTTTTGCAAAGAGCTGCGCATTGGAAAATTCAGGGCTATGTCGTGTAGATGATGGCCTAACAGGAGGCTTTAAAATTTTCTTTCTAGTGTCCTTCGTTTGGGAGAAAAATGCAATGGTACAAGACAGCTTTTCCTTGCCAATATCTCTCTTTTGCAAAGAGCTGCGCATTGGAAAATTCAGGGCTATTTCGTGTAGATGATGGCCTAACAGAAGGCTTTAAAATTTTAATTCTAGTGTCCTTCGTTTGGGAGAAAAATGCAAAGGTACTAGACAGCTTTTCCTTGCCAATATCTCTCTTTTGCAAAGAGCTGCGCATTGGAAAATTCAGGGCTATGTCGTGTAGATGATGGCCTAACAGGAGGCTTTAAAAATTTTCTTTCTAGTGACCTTCGTTTGGGAGAAAAATGCAATGGTACAAGACAGCTTTTCCTTGCCAATATCTCTCTTTTGCAAAGAGCTGCGCATTGGAAAATTCAGGGCTATGTCGTGTAGATGATGGCCTAACAGGAGGCTTTAAAATTTTAATTCTAGTGTCCTTCGTTTGGGAGAAAAATGCAAAGGTACAAGACAGCTTTTCCTTGCCAATATCTCTCTTTTGCAAAGAGCTACGCATTGGAAAATTCAGGGCTATGTCGTGTAGAGGATGGCCTAACAGGAGGCTTTAAAATTTTAATTCTAGTGTCCTTCGTTTGGGAGAAAAATGCAAAGGTACAAGACAGCTTTTCCTTGCCAATATCTCTCTTTTGCAAAGAGCTGCGCATTGGAAAATTCAGGGCTATGTCGTGTAGATGATGGCCTAACAGGAGGCTTTAAAATTTTCTTTCTAGTGTCCTTCGTTTGGGAGAAAAATGCAATGGTACAAGACAGCTTTTCCTTGCCAATATCTCTCTTTTGCAAAGAGCTACGCATTGGAAAATTCAGGGCTATGTCGTGTAGATGATGGCCTAACAGGAGGCTTTAAAATTTTCTTTCTAGTGACCTTCGTTTGGGAGAAAAATGCAATGGTACAAGACAGCTTTTCCTTGCCAATATCTCTCTTTTGCAAAGAGCTGCGCATTGGAAAATTCAGGGCTATGTCGTGTAGATGATGGCCTAACAGGAGGCTTTAAAATTTTAATTCTAGTGTCCTTCGTTTGGGAGAAAAATGCAAAGGTACAAGACAGCTTTTCCTTGCCAATATCTCTCTTTTGCAAAGAGCTACGCATTGGAAAATTCAGGGCTATGTCGTGTAGATGATGGCCTAACAGGAGGCTTTAAAATTTTAATTCTAGTGTCCTTCGTTTGGGAGAAAAATGCAAAGGTACAAGATAGCTTTTCCTTGCCAATATCTCTCTTTTGCAAAGAGCTGCGCATTGGAAAATTCAGGGCTATGTCGTGTAGATGATGGCCTAACAGGAGGCTTTAAAATTTTCTTTCTAGTGTCCTTCGTTTGGGAGAAAAATGCAATGGTACAAGACAGCTTTTCCTTGCCAATATCTCTCTTTTGCAAAGAGCTACGCATTGGAAAATTCAGGGCTATGTCGTGTAGATGATGGCCTAACAGGAGGCTTTAAAATTTTCTTTCTAGTGACCTTCGTTTGGGAGAAAAATGCAAAGGTACAAGACAGCTTTTCCTTGCCAATATCTCTCTTTTGCAAAGAGCTGCGCATTGGAAAATTCAGGGCTATGTCGTGTAGATGATGGCCTAACAGGAGGCTTTAAAATTTTCTTTCTAGTGTCCTTCGTTTGGGAGAAAAATGCAATGGTACAAGACAGCTTTTCCTTGCCAATATCTCTCTTTTGCAAAGAGCTGCGCTTTGGAAAATTCAGGGCTATTTCGTGTAGATGATGGCCTAACAGGAGGCTATAAAATTTTCTTTCTAGTGTCCTTCTTTTGGGAGAAAAATGCAAAGGTACAAGACAGCTTTTCCTTGCCAATATCTCTCTTTTGCAAAGAGCTGCGCATTGGAAAATTCAGGGCTATGTCGTGTAGATGATGGCCTAACAGGAGGCTTTAAAATTTTCTTTCTAGTGTCCTTCGTTTGGGAGAAAAATGCAAAGGTACAAGACAGCTTTTCCTTGCCAATATCTCTCTTTTGCAAAGAGCTGCGCTTTGGAAAATTCAGGGCTATGTCGTGTAGACGATGGCCTAACAGGAGGCTTTAAAATTTTCTTTCTAGTGTCCTTCGTTTGGGAGAAAAATGCAATGGTACAAGACAGCTTTTCCTTGCCAATATCTCTCTTTTGCAAAGAGCTGCGCATTGGAAAATTCAGGGCTATTTCGTGTAGATGATGGCCTAACAGGAGGCTTTAAAATTTTCTTTCTAGTGTCCTTAGTTTGGGAGAAAAATGCAAAGGTACCAGACAGCTTTTCCTTGCCAATATCTCTCTTTTGCAAAGAGCTACGCATTGGAAAATTCAGGGCTATGTCGTGTAGATGATGGCCTAACAGGAGGCTTTAAAATTTTAATTCTAGTGTACTTCGTTTGGGAGAAAAATGCAAAGGTACAAGATAGCTTTTCCTTGCCAATATCTCTCTTTTACAAAGAGCTACGCATTGGAAAATTCAGGGCTATGTCGTGTAGATGATGGCCTAACAGGAGGCTTTAAAATTTTCTTTCTAGTGTCCTTCGTTTGGGAGAAAAATGCAATGGTACAAGACAGCTTTTCCTTGCCAATATTTCTCTTTTGCAAAGAGCTACGCATTGGAAAATTCAGGGCTATGTCATGTAGATGATGGCCTAACAGGAGGCTTTAAAATTTTCTTTCTAGTGACCTTCGTTTGGGAGAAAAATGCAAAGGTACAAGACAGCTTTTCCTTGCCAATATCTCTCTTTTGCAAAGAGCTGCGCATTGGAAAATCCAGGGCTATTTCGTGTAGATGATGGCCTAACAGGAGGCTTTAAAATTTTCTTTCTAGTTTCCTTCGTTTGGGAGAAAAATGCAAAGGTACAAGACAGCTTTTCCTTGCCAATATCTCTCTTTTGCAAAGAGCTACGCATTGGAGAATT
>NW_026969080.1:0-55582 GCF_028390025.1 Pseudophryne corroboree
TGGTCAAAAATGAAAATTTTAAAAGTGCCCCTATTTCTGCTTTAAACTTTAGTTACCATCCCAAAATGAATCCCTGAGATGAAAATAGTTGATTTCGGAGCATGATTTTTGAACAGGAGCTTCAACGGTTTTGGGGCATATGAGAAATTCCCTAAGCCCCGGACCCATCGATTTTGGTCAAAAATGAAAATTTTAAAAGTGCCCCTATTTCTGCTTTAAACTTTAGTTACCATCCCAAAATGAATCCCTGAGATGAAAAAAGTTGATTTCAGAGCATGATTTTTGAACAGGAGCTTCAACGGTTTTGGGGCATATGAGAAATTCCCTAAGCCCCGGACCCATCGATTTTGGTCAAAAATGAAAATTTTAAAAGTGCCCCTATTTCTGCTTTAAACTTTAGTTACCATCCCAAAATGAATCCCTGAGATGAAAAAAGTTGATTTCAGAGCATGATTTTTGAACAGGAGCTTCAACGGTTTTGTGGCATATGAGAAATTCCCTAAGCCCCGGACCCATCGATTTTGGTCAAAAATGAAAATTTTAAAAGTGCCCCTATTTCTGCTTTAAACTTTAGTTACCATCCCAAAATGAATCCCTGAGATGAAAAAAGTTGATTTCGGAGCATGATTTTTGAACAGGAGCTTCAACGGTTTTGGGGCATATGAGAAATTCCCTAAGCCCCGGACCCATCGATTTTGGTCAAAAATGAAAATTTTAAAAGTGCCCCTATTTCTGCTTTAAACTTTAGTTACCATCCCAAAATGAATCCCTGAGATGAAAAAAGTTGATTTCGGAGCATGATTTTTGAACAGGAGCTTCAACGGTTTTGGGGCATATGAGAAATTCCCTAAGCCCCGGACCCATCGATTTTGGTCAAAAATGAAATTTTTAAAAGTGCCCCTATTTCTGCTTTAAACTTTAGTTACCATCCCAAAATGAATCCCTGAGATGAAAATAGTTGATTTCGGAGCATGATTTTTGAACAGGAGCTTCAACGGTTTTGTGGCATATGAGAAATTCCCTAAGCCCAGGACCCATCGATTTTGGTCAAAAATGAAAATTTTAAAAGTGCCCCTATTTCTGCTCTAAACTTTAGTTACCATCCCAAAATGAATCCCTGAGATGAAAAAAGTTGATTTCGGAGCATGATTTTTGAACAGGAGCTTCAACGGTTTTGGGGCATATGAGAAATTCCCTAAGCCCCGGACCCATCGATTTTGGTCAAAAATGAAAATTTTAAAAGTGCCCCTATTTCTGCTTTAAACTTTAGTTACCATCTCAAAATGAATCCCTGAGATGAAAAAAGTTGATTTCAGAGCATGATTTTTGAACAGGAGCTTCAACGGTTTTGTGGCATATGAAAAATTCCCTAAGCCCCGGACCCATCGATTTTGGTAAAAATGAAAATTTTAAAAGTGCCCCTATTTCTGCTTTAAACTTTAGTTACCATCCCAAAATGAATCCCTGAGATGAAAAAAGTTGATTTCGGAGCATGATTTTTGAACAGGAGCTTCAACGGTTTTGGGGCATATGAGAAATTCCCTAAGCCCCGGACCCATCGATTTTGGTCAAAAATGAAATTTTTAAAAGTGCCCCTATTTCTGCTTTAAACTTTAGTTACCATCCCAAAATGAATCCCTGAGATGAAAATAGTTGATTTCGGAGCATGATTTTTGAACAGGAGCTTCAACGGTTTTGTGGCATATGAGAAATTCCCTAAGCCCAGGACCCATCGATTTTGGTCAAAAATGAAAATTTTAAAAGTGCCCCTATTTCTGCTCTAAACTTTAGTTACCATCCCAAAATGAATCCCTGAGATGAAAAAAGTTGATTTCGGAGCATGATTTTTGAACAGGAGCTTCAACGGTTTTGGGGCATATGAGAAATTCCCTAAGCCCCGGACCCATCGATTTTGGTCAAAAATGAAAATTTTAAAAGTGCCCCTATTTCTGCTTTAAACTTTAGTTACCATCTCAAAATGAATCCCTGAGATGAAAAAAGTTGATTTCAGAGCATGATTTTTGAACAGGAGCTTCAACGGTTTTGTGGCATATGAAAAATTCCCTAAGCCCCGGACCCATCGATTTTGGTAAAAATGAAAATTTTAAAAGTGCCCCTATTTCTGCTTTAAACTTTAGTTACCATCCCAAAATGAATCCCTGAGATGAAAAAAGTTGATTTCGGAGCATGATTTTTGAACAGGAGCTTCAACGGTTTTGGGGCATATGAGAAATTCCCTAAGCCCCGGACCCATCGATTTTGGTCAAAAATGAAATTTTTAAAAGTGCCCCTATTTCTGCTTTAAACTTTAGTTACCATCCCAAAATGAATCCCTGAGATGAAAATAGTTGATTTCGGAGCATGATTTTTGAACAGGAGCTTCAACGGTTTTGTGGCATATGAGAAATTCCCTAAGCCCAGGACCCATCGATTTTGGTCTAAAATGAACATTTTAAAAGTGCCCCTATTTCTGCTTTAAACTTTAGTTACCATCCCAAAATGAATCCCTGAGATGAAAAAAGTTGATTTCAGAGCATGATTTTTGAACAGGAGCTTCAACGGTGTTGTGGCATATGAGAAATTCCCTAAGCCCCGGACCCATCGATTTTTGTCAAAAATGAAAATTTTAAAAGTGCCCCTATTTCTGCTTTAAACTTTAGTTACCATCCCGAAATGAATCCCTGAGATGAAAAAAGTTGATTTCGGAGCATGATTTTTGAACAGGAGCTTCAACGGTTTTGGGGCATATGAGAAATTCCCTAAGCCCCGGAACCATCGATTTTGGTCAAAAATGAAAATTTTAAAAGTGCCCCTATTTCTGCTTTAAACTTTAGTTACCATCCCAAAATGAATCCCTGAGATGAAAAAAGTTGATTTCGGAGCATGATTTTTGATCAGGAGCTTCAACGGTTTTGGGGCATATGAGAAATTCCCTAAGCCCCGGACCCATCAATTTTGGTCAAAAATGAAAATTTTAAAAGTGCCCCTATTTCTGCTTTAAACTTTAGTTACCATCCCAAAATAAATCCCTGATATTAAAAAAGTTGATTTCGGAGCATGATTTTTGAACAGGAGCTTCAACGGTTTTGGGGCATATGAGAAATTCCCTAAGCCCCGGACCCATCGATTTTGGTCAAAAATGAAATTTTTAAAAGTGCCCCTATTTCTGCTTTAAACTTTAGTTACCATCTCAAAATGAATCCCTGAGATGAAAAAAGTTGATTTCGGAGCATGATTTTTGATCAGGAGCTTCAACGGTTTTGGGGCATATGAGAAATTCCCTAAGCCCCGGACCCATCGATTTTGGTCAAAAATGAAAATTTTAAAAGTGCCCCTATTTCTGCTTTAAACTTTAGTTACCATCCCAAAATGAATCCCTGAGATGAAAAAAGTTGATTTCGGAGCATGATTTTTGAACAGGAGCTTCAACGGTTTTGGGGCATATGAGAAATTCCCTAAGTCCCGGACCCATCGATTTTGGTCAAAAATGAAATTTTTAAAAGTGCCCCTATTTCTGCTTTAAACTTTAGTTACCATCCCAAAATGAATCCCTGAGATGAAAATAGTTGATTTCGGAGCATGATTTTTGAACAGGAGCTTCAACGGTTTTGTGGCATATGAGAAATTCCCTAAGCCCAGGACCCATCGATTTTGGTCAAAAATGAAAATTTTAAAAGTGCCCCTATTTCTGCTCTAAACTTTAGTTACCATCCCAAAATGAATCCCTGAGATGAAAAAAGTTGATTTCGGAGCATGATTTTTGAACAGGAGCTTCAACGGTTTTGGGGCATATGAGAAATTCCCTAAGCCCCGGACCCATCGATTTTGGTCAAAAATGAAAATTTTAAAAGTGCCCCTATTTCTGCTTTAAACTTTAGTTACCATCTCAAAATGAATCCCTGAGATGAAAAAAGTTGATTTCAGAGCATGATTTTTGAACAGGAGCTTCAACGGTTTTGTGGCATATGAAAAATTCCCTAAGCCCCGGACCCATCGATTTTGGTAAAAATGAAAATTTTAAAAGTGCCCCTATTTCTGCTTTAAACTTTAGTTACCATCCCAAAATGAATCCCTGAGATGAAAAAAGTTGATTTCGGAGCATGATTTTTGAACAGGAGCTTCAACGGTTTTGGGGCATATGAGAAATTCCCTAAGCCCCGGACCCATCGATTTTGGTCAAAAATGAACATTTTAAAAGTGCCCCTATTTCTGCTTTAAACTTTAGTTACCATCCCAAAATGAATCCCTGAGATGAAAAAAGTTGATTTCAGAGCATGATTTTTGAACAGGAGCTTCAACGGTGTTGTGGCATATGAGAAATTCCCTAAGCCCCGGACCCATCGATTTTGGTCTAAAATGAACATTTTAAAAGTGCCCCTATTTCTGCTTTAAACTTTAGTTACCATCCCAAAATGAATCCCTGAGATGAAAAAAGTTGATTTCAGAGCATGATTTTTGAACAGGAGCTTCAACGGTGTTGTGGCATATGAGAAATTCCCTAAGCCCCGGACCCATCGATTTTTGTCAAAAATGAAAATTTTAAAAGTGCCCCTATTTCTGCTTTAAACTTTAGTTACCATCCCGAAATGAATCCCTGAGATGAAAAAAGTTGATTTCGGAGCATGATTTTTGAACAGGAGCTTCAACGGTTTTGGGGCATATGAGAAATTCCCTAAGCCCCGGAACCATCGATTTTGGTCAAAAATGAAAATTTTAAAAGTGCCCCTATTTCTGCTTTAAACTTTAGTTACCATCCCAAAATGAATCCCTGAGATGAAAAAAGTTGATTTCGGAGCATGATTTTTGATCAGGAGCTTCAACGGTTTTGGGGCATATGAGAAATTCCCTAAGCCCCGGACCCATCAATTTTGGTCAAAAATGAAAATTTTAAAAGTGCCCCTATTTCTGCTTTAAACTTTAGTTACCATCCCAAAATAAATCCCTGATATTAAAAAAGTTGATTTCGGAGCATGATTTTTGAACAGGAGCTTCAACGGTTTTGGGGCATATGAGAAATTCCCTAAGCCCCGGACCCATCGATTTTGGTCAAAAATGAAATTTTTAAAAGTGCCCCTATTTCTGCTTTAAACTTTAGTTACCATCTCAAAATGAATCCCTGAGATGAAAAAAGTTGATTTCGGAGCATGATTTTTGATCAGGAGCTTCAACGGTTTTGGGGCATATGAGAAATTCCCTAAGCCCCGGACCCATCGATTTTGGTCAAAAATGAAAATTTTAAAAGTGCCCCTATTTCTGCTTTAAACTTTAGTTACCATCCCAAAATGAATCCCTGAGATGAAAAAAGTTGATTTCGGAGCATGATTTTTGAACAGGAGCTTCAACGGTTTTGGGGCATATGAGAAATTCCCTAAGTCCCGGACCCATCGATTTTGGTCAAAAATGAAAATTTTAAAAGTGCCCCTATTTCTGCTTTAAACTTTAGTTACCATCCCAAAATGAATCCCTGAGATGAAAAAAGTCGATTTCGGAGCATGATTTTTGAACAGGAGCTTCAACGGTTTTGGGGCATATGAGAAATTCCCTAAGCCCCGGACCCATCGATTTTGGTCAAAAATGAAATTTTTAAAAGTGCCCCTATTTCTGCTTTAAACTTTAGTTACCATCCCAAAATGAATCCCTGAGATGAAAATAGTTGATTTCGGAGCATGATTTTTGAACAGGAGCTTCAACGGTTTTGTGGCATATGAGAAATTCCCTAAGCCCAGGACCCATCGATTTTGGTCTAAAATGAAAATTTTAAAAGTGCCCCTATTTCTGCTTTAAACTTTAGTTACCATCCCAAAATGAATCCCTGAGATGAAAAAAGTTGATTTCAGAGCATGATTTTTGAACAGGAGCTTCAACGGTTTTGTGGCATATGAGAAATTCCCTAAGCCCCGGACCCATCGATTTTTGTCAAAAATGAAAATTTTAAAAGTGCCCCTATTTGTGCTTTAAACTTTAGTTACCATCCCAAAATGAATCCCTGAGATGAAAAAAGTTGATTTCGGAGCATGATTTTTGAACAGGAACTTCAACGGTTTTGGGGCATATGAGAAATTCCCTAAGCCCCGGACCCATCGATTTTGGTCAAAAATGGAAATTTTAAAAGTGCCCCTATTTCTGCTTTAAACTTTAGTTACCATCCCAAAATGAATCCCTGAGATGAAAAAAGTTGATTTCGGAGCATGATTTTTGAACAGGAGCTTCAACGGTTTTGTGGCATATGAGAAATTCCCTAAGCCCCGGACCCATCGATTTTGGTCAAAAATGAAAATTTTAAAAGTGCCCCTATTTCTGCTTTAAACTTTAGTTACCATCCCAAAATGAATCCCTGAGATGAAAAAAGTTGATTTCGGAGCATGATTTTTGAACAGGAGCTTCAACGGTTTTGGGGCATATGAGAAATCCCCTAAGCCCCGGACCCATCGATTTTGGTCAAAAATGAAAATTTTAAAAGTGCCCCTATTTCTGCTTTAAACTTTAGTTACCATCCCAAAATGAATCCCTGAGATGAAAAAAGTTGATTTCGGAGCATGATTTTTGAACAGGAGCTTCAACGGTTTTGGGGCATATGAGAAATTCCCTAAGCCCCGGACCCATCGATTTTGGTCAAAAATGAAATTTTTAAAAGTGCCCCTATTTCTGCTTTAAACTTTAGTTACCATCCCAAAATGAATCCCTGAGATGAAAATAGTTGATTTCGGAGCATGATTTTTGAACAGGAGCTTCAACGGTTTTGTGGCATATGAGAAATTCCCTAAGCCCAGGACCCATCGATTTTGGTCTAAAATGAAAATTTTAAAAGTGCCCCTATTTCTGCTTTAAACTTTAGTTACCATCCCAAAATGAATCCCTGAGATGAAAAAAGTTGATTTCAGAGCATAATTTTTGAACAGGAGCTTCAACGGTTTTGTGGCATATGAGAAATTCCCTAAGCCCCGGACCCATCGATTTTTGTCAAAAATGAAAATTTTAAAAGTGCCCCTATTTCTGCTTTAAACTTTAGTTACCATCCCAAAATGAATCCCTGAGATGAAAAAAGTTGATTTCAGAGCATGATTTTTGAACAGGAGCTTCAACGGTGTTGTGGCATATGAGAAATTCCCTAAGTCCCGGACCCATCGATTTTGGTCAAAAATGAAAATTTTAAAAGTGCCCCTATTTCTGCTTTAAACTTTAGTTACCATCCCAAAATGAATCCCTGAGATGAAAATAGTTGATTTCGGAGCATGATTTTTGAACAGGAGCTTCAACGGTTTTGTGGCATATGAGAAATTCCCTAAGCCCAGGACCCATCGATTTTGGTCTAAAATGAACATTTTAAAAGTGCCCCTATTTCTGCTTTAAACTTTAGTTACCATCCCAAAATGAATTCCTGAGATGAAAAAAGTTGATTTCAGAGCATGATTTTTGAACAGGAGCTTCAACGGTGTTGTGGCATATGAGAAATTCCCTAAGCCCCGGACCCATCGATTTTTGTCAAAAATGAAAATTTTAAAAGTGCCCCTATTTCTGCTTTAAACTTTAGTTACCATCCCGAAATGAATCCCTGAGATGAAAAAAGTTGATTTCGGAGCATGATTTTTGAACAGGAGCTTCAACGGTTTTGGGGCATATGAGAAATTCCCTAAGCCCCGGAACCATCGATTTTGGTCAAAAATGAAAATTTTAAAAGTGCCCCTATTTCTGCTTTAAACTTTAGTTACCATCCCAAAATGAATCCCTGAGGTGAAAAAAGTTGATATCGGAGCATGATTTTTGAACAGGAGCTTCAACGGTTTTGGGGCATATGAGAAATTCCCTAAGCCCCGGACCCATCGATTTTGGTCAAAAATGAAAATTTTAAAAGTGCCCCTATTTCTGCTTTAAACTTTAGTTACCATCCCAAAATGAATCCCTGAGATGAAAAAAGTTGATTTCGGAGCATGATTTTTGAACAGGAGCTTCAACGGTTTTGGGGCATATGAGAAATTCCCTAAGCCCCGGACCCATCGATTTTGGTCAAAAATGAAAATTTTAAAAGTGCCCCTATTTCTGCTTTAAACTTTAGTTACCATCCCAAAATGAATCCCTGAGATGAAAATAGTTGATTTCGGAGCATGATTTTTGAACAGGAGCTTCAACGGTTTTGGGGCATATGAGAAATTCCCTAAGCCCCGGACCCATCGATTTTGGTCAAAAATGAAAATTTTAAAAGTGCCCCTATTTCTGCTTTAAACTTTAGTTACCATCCCAAAATGAATCCCTGAGATGAAAAAAGTTGATTTCAGAGCATGATTTTTGAACAGTAGCTTCAACGGTTTTGTGGCATATGAGAAATTTCCTAAGCCCTGGACCCATCGATTTTGGTCAAAAATGAAAATTTTAAAAGTGCCCCTATTTCTGCTTTAAACTTTAGTTACCATCCCAAAATGAATCCCTGAGATGAAAAAAGTTGATTTCGGAGCATGATTTTTGAACAGGAGCTTCAACGGTTTTGGTGCATATGAGAAATTCCCTAAGCCCCGGACCCATCGATTTTGTTCAAAAATGAAAATGTTAAAAGTGCCCCTATTTCTGCTTTAAACTTTAGTTACCATCCCAAAATGAATCCCTGAGATGAAAAAAGTTGATTTCGGAGCACGATTTTTGAACAGGAGCTTCAACGGTTTTGGGGCATATGAGAAATTCCCTAAGCCCCGGACCCATCGATTTTGGTCAAAAATGAAAATTTTAAAAGTGCCCCTATTTCTGCTTTAAACTTTAGTTACCATCCCAAAATGAATCCCTGAGATGAAAAAAGTTGATTTCGGAGCATGATTTTTGAACAGGAGCTTCAACGGTTTTGGGGCATATGAGAAATTCCCTAAGCCCCGGACCCATCGATTTTGGTCAAAAATGAAAATTTTAAAAGTGCCCCTATTTCTGCTTTAAACTTTAGTTACCATCCCAAAATGAATCCCTGAGATGAAAAAAGTTGATTTCAGAGCATGATTTTTGAACAGTAGCTTCAACGGTTTTGTGGCATATGAGAAATTTCCTAAGCCCTGGACCCATCGATTTTGGTCAAAAATGAAAATTTTAAAAGTGCCCCTATTTCTGCTTTAAACTTTAGTTACCATCCCAAAATGAATCCCTGAGATGAAAAAAGTTGATTTCGGAGCATGATTTTTGAACAGGAGCTTCAACGGTTTTGGGGCATATGAGAAATTCCCTAAGCCCCGGACCCATCGATTTTGGTCAAAAATGAAAATTTTAAAAGTGCCCCTATTTCTGCTTTAAACTTTAGTTACCATCCCAAAATGAATCCCTGAGATGAAAAAAGTTGATTTCAGAGCATGATTTTTGAACAGTAGCTTCAACGGTTTTGTGGCATATGAGAAATTTCCTAAGCCCTGGACCCATCGATTTTGGTCAAAAATGAAAATTTTAAAAGTGCCCCTATTTCTGCTTTAAACTTTAGTTACCATCCCAAAATGAATCCCTGAGATGAAAAAAGTTGATTTCGGAGCATGATTTTTGAACAGGAGCTTCAACGGTTTTGGGGCATATGAGAAATTCCCTAAGCCCCGGACCCATCGATTTTGGTCAAAAATGAAAATTTTAAAAGTGCCCCTATTTCTGCTTTAAACTTTAGTTACCATCCCAAAATGAATCCCTGAGATGAAAAAAGTTGATTTCGGAGCATGATTTTTGAACAGGAGCTTCAACGGTTTTGTGGCATATGAGAAATTCCCTAAGCCCCGGACCAATTGATTTTGGTCAAAAATGAAAATTTTAAAAGTGCCCCTATTTCTGCTTTAAACTTTAGTTACCATCCCAAAATGAATCCCTGAGATGAAAAAAGTTGATTTCGGAGCATGATTTTTGAACAGGAGTTTCAACGGTTTTGGGGCATATGAGAAATTCCCTAAGCCCCGGAACCATCGATTTTGGCCAAAAATGAAAATTTTAAAAGTGCCCCTATTTCTGCTTTAAACTTTAGTTACCATCCCAAAATGAATCCCTGAGATGAAAAAAGTTGATTTCAGAGCATGATTTTTGAACAGTAGCTTCAACGGTTTTGTGGCATATGAGAAATTTCCTAAGCCCTGGACCCATCGATTTTGGTCAAAAATGAAAATTTTAAAAGTGCCCCTATTTCTGCTTTAAACTTTAGTTACCATCCCAAAATGAATCCCTGAGATGAAAAAAGTTGATTTCGGAGCATGATTTTTGAACAGGAGCTTCAACGGTTTTGGGGCATATGAGAAATTCCCTAAGCCCCGGACCCATCGATTTTGGTCAAAAATGAAAATGTTAAAAGTGCCCCTATTTCTGCTTTAAACTTTAGTTACCATCCCAAAATGAATCCCTGAGATGAAAAAAGTTGATTTCGGAGCACGATTTTTGAACAGGAGCTTCAACGGTTTTGGGGCATATGAGAAATTCCCTAAGCCCCGGACCCATCGATTTTGGTCAAAAATTAAAATTTTTAAAGTGCCCCTATTTCTGCTTTAAACTTTAGTTACCATCCCAAAATGAATCCCTGAGATGAAAAAAGTTGATTTCGGAGCATGATTTTTGAACAGGAGCTTCAACGGTTTTGGGGCATATGAGAAATTCCCTAAGCCCCGGACCCATCGATTTTGGTCAAAAATGAAAATGTTAAAAGTGCCCCTATTTCTGCTTTAAACTTTAGTTACCATCCCAAAATGAATCCCTGAGATGAAAAAAGTTGATTTCAGAGCATGATTTTTGAACAGTAGCTTCAACGGTTTTGTGGCATATGAGAAATTTCCTAAGCCCTGGACCCATCGATTTTGGTCAAAAATGAAAATTTTAAAAGTGCCCCTATTTCTGCTTTAAACTTTAGTTACCATCCCAAAATGAATCCCTGAGATGAAAAAAGTTGATTTCGGAGCATGATTTTTGAACAGGAGCTTCAACGGTTTTGGGGCATATGAGAAATTCCCTAAGCCCAGGACCCATCGATTTTGGTCAAAAATGAAAATTTTAAAAGTGCCCCTATTTCTGCTTTAAACTTTAGTTACCATCCCAAAATGAATCCCTGAGATGAAAAAAGTTGATTTCGGAGCATGATTTTTGAACAGGAGCTTCAACGGTTTTGGGGCATATGAGAAATTCCCTAAGCCCCGGACCCATCGATTTTGGTCAAAAATGAAAATTTTAAAAGTGCCCCTATTTCTGCTTTAAACTTTAGTTACCATCCCAAAATGAATCCCTGAGATGAAAAAAGTTGATTTCGGAGCATGATTTTTGAACAGGAGCTTCAACGGTTTTGGGGCATATGAGAAATTCCCTAAGCCCCGGACCAATTGATTTTGGTCAAAAATGAAAATTTTAAAAGTGCCCCTATTTCTGCTTTAAACTTTAGTTACCATCCCAAAATGAATCCCTGAGATGAAAAAAGTTGATTTCGGAGCATGATTTTTGAACAGGAGTTTCAACGGTTTTGGGGCATATGAGAAATTCCCTAAGCCCCGGACCCATCGATTTTGGCCAAAAATGAAAATTTTAAAAGTGCCCCTATTTCTGCTTTAAACTTTAGTTACCATCCCAAAATGAATCCCTGAGATGAAAAAAGTTGATTTCAGAGCATGATTTTTGAACAGGAGCTTCAACGGTTTTGTGGCATATGAGAAATTCCCTAAGCCCCGGACCCATCGATTTTGGTCAAAAATGAAAATTTTAAAAGTGCCCCTATTTCTGCTTTAAACTTTAGTTACCATCCCAAAATGAATCCCTGAGATGAAAAAAGTTGATTTCGGAGCATGATTTTTGAACAGGAGCTTCAACGGTTTTGGGGCATATGAGAAATTCCCTAAGCCCCGGACCCATCGATATAGGTCAAAAATGAAAATTTTAAAAGTGCCCCAATTTCTGCTTTAAACTTTAGTTACCATCCCAAAATGAATCCCTGAGATGAAAAAAGTTGATTTCGGAGCATGATTTTTGAACAGGAGCTTCAACGGTTTTGGGGCATATGAGAAATTCCCTAAGCCCCGGACCCATCGATTTTGGTCAAAAATGAAAATTTTAAAAGTGCCCCTATTTCTGCTCTAAACTTTAGTTACCATCCCAAAATGAATCCCTGAGATGAAAAAAGTTGATTTCGGAGCATGATTTTTGAACAGGAGCTTCAACGGTTTTGGGGCATATGAGAAATTCCCTAAGCCCCGGACCCATCGATTTTGGTCAAAAATGAAAATTTTAAAAGTGCCCCTATTTCTGCTTTAAACTTTAGTTACCATCCCAAAATAAATCCCTGATATGAAAAAAGTTGATTTCGGAGCATGATTTTTGAACAGGAGCTTCAACGGTTTTGGGGCATATGAGAAATTCCCTAAGCCCCGGACCCATCGATATAGGTCAAAAATGAAAATTTTAAAAGTGCCCCAATTTCTGCTTTAAACTTTAGTTACCATCCCAAAATGAATCCCTGAGATGAAAAAAGTTGATTTCGGAGCATGATTTTTGAACAGGAGCTTCAACGGTTTTGGGGCATATGAGAAATTCCCTAAGCCCCGGACCCATCGATTTTGGTCAAAAATGAAAATTTTAAAAGTGCCCCTATTTCTGCTCTAAACTTTAGTTACCATCCCAAAATGAATCCCTGAGATGAAAAAAGTTGATTTCGGAGCATGATTTTTGAACAGGAGCTTCAACGGTTTTGGGGCATATGAGAAATTCCCTAAGTCCCGGACCCATCGATTTTGGTCAAAAATGAAAATTTTAAAAGTGCCCCTATTTCTGCTTTAAACTTTAGTTACCATCCCAAAATGAATCCCTGAGATGAAAAAAGTTGATTTCGGAGCATGATTTTTGAACAGGAGCTTCATCGGTTTTGGGGCATATGAGAAATTCCCTAAGCCCCGCACCCATCGATTTTGGTCAAAAATGAAATTTTTAAATGTGCCCCTATTTCTGCTTTAAACTTTAGTTACCATCCCAAAATGAATCCCTGAGATGAAAATAGTTGATTTCGGAGCATGATTTTTGAACAGGAGCTTCAACGGTTTTGTGGCATATGAGAAATTCCCTAAGCCCAGGACCCATCGATTTTGGTCTAAAATGAAATTTTTAAAAGTGCCCCTATTTCTGCTTTAAACTTTAGTTACCATCCCAAAATGAATCCCTGAGATGAAAAAAGTTGATTTCAGAGCATGATTTTTGAACAGGAGCTTCAACGGTGTTGTGGCATATGAGAAATTCCCTAAGCCCCGGACCCATCGATTTTTGTCAAAAATGAAAATTTTAAAAGTGCCCCTATTTCTGCTTTAAACTTTAGTTACCATCCCGAAATGAATCCCTGAGATGAAAAAAGTTGATTTCGGAGCATGATTTTTGAACAGGAGCTTCAACGGTTTTGGGGCATATGAGAAATTCCCTAAGCCCCGGAACCATCGATTTTGGTCAAAAATGAAAATTTTAAAAGTGCCCCTATTTCTGCTTTAAACTTTAGTTACCATCCCAAAATGAATCCCTGAGATGAAAAAAGTTGATTTCGGAGCATGATTTTTGAACAGGAGCTTCAACGGTTTTGGGGCATATGAGAAATTCCCTAAGCCCCGGACCCATCGATTTTGGTCAAAAATGAAAATTTTAAAAGTGCCCCTATTTCTGCTTTAAACTTTAGTTACCATCCCAAAATGAATCCCTGAGATGAAAAAAGTTGATTTCGGAGCATGATTTTTGAACAGGAGCTTCAACGGTTTTGGGGCATATGAGAAATTCCCTAAGCCCCGGACCCATCGATTTTGGTCAAAAATGAAAATGTTAAAAGTGCCCCTATTTCTGCTTTAAACTTTAGTTACCATCCCAAAATGAATCCCTGAGATGAAAATAGTTGATTTCGGAGCATGATTTTTGAACAGGAGCTTCAACGGTTTTGGGGCATATGAGAAATTCCCTAAGCCCCGGACCCATCGATTTTGGTCAAAAATGAAAATTTTAAAAGTGCCCCTATTTCTGCTTTAAACTTTAGTTACCATCCCAAAATGAATCCCTGAGATGAAAAAAGTTGATTTCGGAGCATGATTTTTGAACAGGAGCTTCAACGGTTTTGGGGCATATGAGAAATTCCCTAAGCCCCGGACCCATCGATTTTGGTCAAAAATGAAAATTTTAAAAGTGCCCCTATTTCTGCTTTAAACTTTAGTTACCATCCCAAAATGAATCCCTGAGATGAAAAAAGTTGATTTCAGAGCATGATTTTTTAACAGGAGCTTCAACGGTTTTGGGGCATATGAGAAATTCCCTAAGCCCCGGACCCATCGATTTTGGTCAAAAATGAAAATTTTAAAAGTGCCCCTATTTCTGCTTTAAACTTTAGTTACCATCCCAAAATGAATCCCTGAGATGAAAAAAGTTGATTTCGGAGCATGATTTTTGAACAGGAGCTTCAACGGTTTTGGGGCATATGAGAAATTCCCTAAGCCCCGGACCCATCGATTTTGGTTAAAAATGAAAATTTTAAAAGTGCCCCTATTTCTGCTTTAAACTTTAGTTACCATCCCAAAATGAATCCCTGAGATGAAAAAAGTTGATTTCGGAGCATGATTTTTGAACAGGAGCTTCAACGGTTTTGGGGCATATGAGAAATTCCCTAAGCCCCGGACCCATCGATTTTGGTCAAAAATGAAAATTTTAAAAGTGCCCCTATTTCTGCTTTAAACTTTAGTTACCATCCCAAAATGAATCCCTGAGATGAAAAAAGTTGATTTCGGAGCATGATTTTTGAACAGGAACTTCAACGGTTTTGGGGCATATGAGAAATTCCCTAAGCCCCGGACCCATCGATTTTGGTCAAAAATGACATTTTTAAAAGTGCCCCTATTTCTGCTTTAAACTTTAGTTACCATCCCAAAATGAATCCCTGAGATGAAAATAGTTGATTTCGGAGCATGATTTTTGAACAGGAGCTTCAACGGTTTTGTGGCATATGAGAAATTCCCTAAGCCCAGGACCCATCGATTTTGGTCTAAAATAAAAAAATTTAAAAGTGCCCCTATTTCTGCTTTAAACTTTAGTTACCATCCCAAAATGAATCCCTGAGATGAAAAAAGTTGATTTCGAAGCACGATTTTTTAACAGGAGCTTTAACGGTTTTGTGGCATATGAGAAATTCCCTAAGCCCCGGACCCATCGATTTTAATCAAAAATGAAAATGTTAAAAGTGCTCCTATTTCTGCTTTAAACTTTAGTTACCATCCCAAAATGAATCCCTGAGATGAAAAAAGTTGATTTCAGAGCATGATTTTTGAACAGGAGCTTCAACGGTTTTGGGGCATATGAGAAATTCCCTAAGCCCAGGACCCATCGATTTTGGTCAAAAATGAAAATTTTAAAAGTGCCCCTATTTCTGCTTTAAACTTTAGTTACCATCCCAAAATGAATCCCTGAGATGAAAAAAGTTGATTTCGGAGCATGATTTTTGAACAGGAGCTTCAACGGTTTTGGGGCATATGAGAAATTCCCTAAGCCCCGGACCCATCGATTTTTGCCAAAAATGAAAATTTTAAAAGTGCCCCTATTTCTGCTTTAAACTTTAGTTACCATCCCAAAATGAATCCCTGAGATGAAAAAAGTTGATTTCGGAGCATGATTTTTGAACAGGAGATTCAACGGTTTTGGGGCATATGAGAAATTACCTAAGTCCCGGACCCATCGATTTTGGTCAAAAATGAAAATTTTAAAAGTGCCCCTATTTCTGCTTTAAACTTTAGTTACCATCCCAAAATGAATCCCTGAGATGAAAAAAGTTGATTTCGGAGCATGATTTTTGAACAGGAACTTCAACGGTTTTGGGGCATATGAGAAATTCCCTAAGCCCCGGACCCATCGATTTTGGTCAAAAATGAAATTTTTAAAAGTGCCCCTATTTCTGCTTTAAACTTTAGTTACCATCCCAAAATGAATCCCTGAGATGAAAATAGTTGATTTCGGAGCATGATTTTTGAACAGGAGCTTCAACGGTTTTGTGGCATATGAGAAAATCCCTAAGCCCCGGACCCATCGATTTTGGTAAAAAATGAAAATTTTAAAAGTGCCCCTATTTCTGCTTTAAACTTTAGTTACCATCCCAAAATGAATCCCTGAGATGAAAAAAGTTGATTTCGGAGCATGATTTTTGAACAGGAGCTTCAACGGTTTTGGGGCATATGAGAAATTCCCTAAGCCCCGGACCCATCGATTTTGGTCAAAAATGAAAATTTTAAAAGTGCCCCTATTTCTGCTTTAAACTTTAGTTACCATCCCAAAATGAATCCATGAGATGAAAAAAGTTGATTTCGGAGCATGATTTTTGAACAGGAGCTTCAACGTTTTTGGGGCATATGAGAAATTCCCTAAGCCCCGGACCCATCGATTTTGGTCAAAAATGAAAAATTTAAAAGTGCCCCTATTTCTGCTTTAAACTTTAGTTACCATCCCAAAATGAATCCATGAGATGAAAAAAGTTGATTTCGGAGCATGATTTTTGAACAGGAGCTTCAACGGTTTTGTGGCATATGAGAAATTCCCTAAGCCCCGGACCCATCGATTCTGGTCAAAAATGAAAATTTTAAAAGTGCCCCTATTTCTGCTTTAAACTTTAGTTACCATCCCAAAATGAATCCCTGAGATGAAAAAAGTTGATTTCAGAGCATGATTTGTGAACAGGAGATTCAACGGTTTTGGGGCATATGAGAAATTCCCTAAGCCCCGGACCCATCGATTTTGGTCAAAAATGAAAATTTTTAAAAGTGCCCATATTTCTGCTTTAAACTTTAGTTACCATCCCAAAATGAATCCCTGAGATGAAAAAAGTTAATTTTGGAGCATGATTTTTGAACAGGAGCTTCAACGGTTTTGGGGCATATGAGAAATTCCCTAAGCCCCGGACCCATCGATTTTGGTCAAAAATGAAAATTTTAAAAGTGCCCCTATTTCTGCTTTAAACTTTAGTTACCATCCCAAAATGAATCCCTGAGATGAAAAAAGTTGATTTCGGAGCATGATTTTTGAACAGGAGCTTCAACGGTTTTGTGGCATATGAGAAATTCCCTAAGCCCCGGACCCATCGATTTTGGTCAAAAATGAAAATTTTAAAAGTGCCCCTATTTCTGCTTTAAACTTTAGTTACCATCCCAAAATGAATCCATGAGATGAAAAAAGTTGATTTCGGAGCATGATTTTTGAACAGGAGCTTCAACGGTTTTGGGGCATATGAGAAATTCCCTAAGCCCCGGACCCATCGATTTTGGTCAAAAATGAAAAATTTAAAAGTGCCCCTATTTCTGCTTTAAACTTTAGTTACCATCCCAAAATGAATCCATGAGATGAAAAAAGTTGATTTCGGAGCATGATTTTTGAACAGGAGCTTCAACGGTTTTGTGGCATATGAGAAATTCCCTAATCCCCGGACCCATCGATTCTGGTCAAAAATGAAAATTTTAAAAGTGCCCCTATTTCTGCTTTAAACTTTAGTTACCATCCCAAAATGAATCCCTGAGATGAAAAAAGTTGATTTCAGAGCATGATTTGTGAACAGGAGATTCAACGGTTTTGGGGCATATGAGAAATTCCCTAAGCCCCGGACCCATCGATTTTGGTCAAAAATGAAAATTTTTAAAAGTGCCCCTATTTCTGCTTTAAACTTTAGTTACCATCCCAAAATGAATCCCTGAGATGAAAAAAGTTGATTTCGGAGCATGATTTTTGAACAGGAGCTTCAACGGTTTTGTGGCATATGAGAAATTCCCTAAGCCCCGGACCCATCGATTCTGGTCAAAAATGAAAATTTTAAAAGTGCCCCTATTTCTGCTTTAAACTTTAGTTACCATCCCAAAATGAATCCCTGAGATGAAAAAAGTTGATTTCAGAGCATGATTTGTGAACAGGAGATTCAACGGTTTTGTGGCATATGAGAAATTCCCTAAGCCCCGGACCCATCGATTCTGGTCAAAAATGAAAATTTTAAAAGTGCCCCTATTTCTGCTTTAAACTTTAGTTACCATCCCAAAATGAATCCCTGAGATGAAAAAAGTTGATTTCAGAGCATGATTTGTGAACAGGAGATTCAACGGTTTTGGGGCATATGAGAAATTCCCTAAGCCCCGGACCCATCGATTTTGGTCAAAAATGAAAATTTTAAAAGTGCCCCTATTTCTGCTTTAAACTTTAGTTACCATCCCAAAATGAATCCCTGAGATGAAAAAAGTTGATTTCAGAGCATGATTTTTGAACAGGAGCTTCAACGGTTTTGTGGCATATGAGAAATTCCCTAAGCCCCGGACCCATCGATTCTGGTCAAAAATGAAAATTTTAAAAGTGCCCCTATTTCTGCTTTAAACTTTAGTTACCATCCCAAAATGAATCCCTGAGATGAAAAAAGTTGATTTCGGAGCATGATTTTTGAACAGGAGCTTCAACGGTTTTGTGGCATATGAGAAATTCCCTAAGCCCCGGACCCATCGATTCTGGTCAAAAATGAAAATTTTAAAAGTGCCTATATTTCTGCTTTAAACTTTAGTTACCATCCCAAAATGAATCCCTGAGATGAAAAAAGTTGATTTCGGAGCATGATTTTTGAACAGGAGCTTCAACGGTTTTGTGGCATATGAGAAATTCCCTAAGCCCCGGACCCATCGATTCTGGTCAAAAATGAAAATTTTAAAAGTGCCCCTATTTCTGCTTTAAACTTTAGTTACCATCCCAAAATGAATCCCTTAGATGAAAAAAGTTGATTTCGGAGCATGATTTTTGAACAGGAGCTTCAACGGGTTTGAGGCATATGAGAAATTCCCTAAGCCCCGGACCCATCAATTTTGGTCAAAAATGAAAATTTTAAAAGTGCCCCTATTTCTGCTTTAAACTTTAGTTACCATCCCAAAATGAATCCCTGAGATGAAAAAAGTTGATTTCGGAGCATGATTTTTGAACAGGAGCTTCAACGGTTTTGTGGCATATGAGAAATTCCCTAAGCCCCGGACCCATCGATTTTGGTCAAAAATGAACATTTTAAAAGTGCCCCTATTTCTGCTTTAAACTTTAGTTACCATCCCAAAATGAATCCCTGAGATGAAAAAAGTTGATTTCGGAGCATGATTTTTGAACAGGAGCTTCAACGGTTTTGTGACATATGAGAAATTCCCTAAGCCCCGGACCCATCGATTTTGGTCAAAAATGAAAATTTTAAAAGTGCCCCTATTTCTGCTTTAAACTTTAGTTACCATCCCAAAATGAATCCCTGAGATGAAAAAAAGTTGATTTCGGAGCATGATTTTTGAACAGGAGCTTCAACGGTTTTGGGGCATATGAGAAATTCCCTAAGCCCCGGACCCATCGATTTTGGTCAAAAATGAAAATTTTAAAAGTGCCCCTATTTCTGCTTTAAACTTTAGTTACCATCCCAAAATGAATCCCTGAGATGAAAAAAGTTGATTTCAGAGCATGATTTTTGAACAGGAGCTTCAACGGTTTTGTGGCATATGAGAAATTCCCTAAGCCCCGGACCCATCGATTCTGGTCAAAAATGAAAATTTTAAAAGTGCCCCTATTTCTGCTTTAAACTTTAGTTACCATCCCAAAATGAATCCCTGAGATGAAAAAAGTTGATTTCGGAGCATGATTTTTGAACAGGAGCTTCAACGGTTTTGTGGCATATGAGAAATTCCCTAAGCCCCGGACCCATCGATTCTGGTCAAAAATGAAAATTTTAAAAGTGCCTATATTTCTGCTTTAAACTTTAGTTACCATCCCAAAATGAATCCCTGAGATGAAAAAAGTTGATTTCGGAGCATGATTTTTGAACAGGAGCTTCAACGGTTTTGTGGCATATGAGAAATTCCCTAAGCCCCGGACCCATCGATTTTGGTAAAAAATGAAAATTTTAAAAGTGCCCCTATTTCTGCTTTAAACTTTAGTTACCATCCCAAAATGAATCCCTGAGATGAAAAAAGTTGATTTCGGAGCATGATTTTTGAACAGGAGCTTCAACGGTTTTGTGGCATATGAGAAATTCCCTAAGCCCCGGACCCATCGATTTTGGTCAAAAATGAAAATTTTAAAAGTGCCCCTATTTCTGCTTTAAACTTTAGTTACCATCCCAAAATGAATCCCTGAGATGAAAAAAAGTTGATTTCGGAGCATGATTTTTGAACAGGAGCTTCAACGGTATTGGGGCATATGAGAAATTCCCTAAGCCCCGGACCCATCGATTTTGGTCAAAAATGAAAATTTTAAAAGTGCCCCTATTTCTGCTTTAAACTTTAGTTACCATCCCAAAATGAATCCCTGAGATGAAAAAAGTTGATTTCAGAGCATGATTTTTGAACAGGAGCTTCAACGGTTTTGTGGCATATGAGAAATTCCCTAAGCCCCGGACCCATCGATTCTGGTCAAAAATGAAAATTTTAAAAGTGCCCCTATTTCTGCTTTAAACTTTAGTTACCATCCCAAAATGAATCCCTTAGATGAAAAAAGTTGATTTCGGAGCATGATTTTTGAACAGGAGCTTCAACGGGTTTGGGGCATATGAGAAATTCCCTAAGGCCCGGACCCATCAATTTTGGTCAAAAATGAAAATTTTAAAAGTGCCCCTATTTCTGCTTTAAACTTTAGTTACCATCCCAAAATGAATCCCTGAGATGAAAAAAGTTGATTTCGGAGCATGATTTTTGAACAGGAGCTTCAACGGTTTTGTGGCATATGAGAAATTCCCTAAGCCCCGGACCCATCGATTTTGGTCAAAAATGAACATTTTAAAAGTGCCCCTATTTCTGCTTTAAACTTTAGTTACCATCCCAAAATGAATCCCTGAGATGAAAAAAGTTGATTTCGGAGCATGATTTTTGAACAGGAGCTTCAACGGTTTTGTGACATATGAGAAATTCCCTAAGCCCCGGACCCATCGATTTTGGTCAAAAATGAAAATTTTAAAAGTGCCCCTATTTCTGCTTTAAACTTTAGTTACCATCCCAAAATGAATCCCTGAGATGAAAAAAGTTGATTTCGGAGCATGATTTTTGAACAGGAGCTTCAACGGTTTTGTGGCATATGAGAAATTCCCTATGCCCCAGACCCATCGATTTTGGTCAAAAATGAAAATTTTAAAAGTGCCCCTATTTCTGCTTTAAACTTTAGTTACCATCCCAAAATGAATCCCTGAGATGAAAAAAGTTGATTTCAGAGCATGATTTTTGAACAGGAGCTTCAACGGTTTTGTGGCATATGAGAAATTCCCTAAGCCCCGGACCCATCGATTCTGGTCAAAAATGAAAATTTTAAAAGTGCCCCTATTTCTGCTTTAAACTTTAGTTACCATCCCAAAATGAATCCCTGAGATGAAAAAAGTTGATTTCAGAGCATGATTTGTGAACAGGAGATTCAACGGTTTTGGGGCATATGAGAAATTCCCTAAGCCCCGGACCCATCGATTTTGGTCAAAAATGAAAATTTTAAAAGTGCCCCTATTTCTGCTTTAAACTTTAGTTACCATCCCAAAATGAATCCCTGAGATGAAAAAAGTTGATTTCAGAGCATGATTTTTGAACAGGAGCTTCAACGGTTTTGTGGCATATGAGAAATTCCCTAAGCCCCGGACCCATCGATTCTGGTCAAAAATGAAAATTTTAAAAGTGCCTATATTTCTGCTTTAAACTTTAGTTACCATCCCAAAATGAATCCCTGAGATGAAAAAAGTTGATTTCGGAGCATGATTTTTGAACAGGAGCTTCAACGGTTTTGTGGCATATGAGAAATTCCCTAAGCCCCGGACCCATCGATTTTGGTAAAAAATGAAAATTTTAAAAGTGCCCCTATTTCTGCTTTAAACTTTAGTTACCATCCCAAAATGAATCCCTGAGATGAAAAAAGTTGATTTCGGAGCATGATTTTTGAACAGGAGCTTCAACGGTTTTGTGGCATATGAGAAATTCCCTAAGCCCCGGACCCATCGATTTTGGTCAAAAATGAAAATTTTAAAAGTGCCCCTATTTCTGCTTTAAACTTTAGTTACCATCCCAAAATGAATCCCTGAGATGAAAAAAAGTTGATTTCGGAGCATGATTTTTGAACAGGAGCTTCAACGGTATTGGGGCATATGAGAAATTCCCTAAGCCCCGGACCCATCGATTTTGGTCAAAAATGAAAATTTTAAAAGTGCCCCTATTTCTGCTTTAAACTTTAGTTACCATCCCAAAATGAATCCCTGAGATGAAAAAAGTTGATTTCAGAGCATGATTTTTGAACAGGAGCTTCAACGGTTTTGTGGCATATGAGAAATTCCCTAAGCCCCGGACCCATCGATTCTGGTCAAAAATGAAAATTTTAAAAGTGCCCCTATTTCTGCTTTAAACTTTAGTTACCATCCCAAAATGAATCCCTTAGATGAAAAAAGTTGATTTCGGAGCATGATTTTTGAACAGGAGCTTCAACGGGTTTGGGGCATATGAGAAATTCCCTAAGGCCCGGACCCATCAATTTTGGTCAAAAATGAAAATTTTAAAAGTGCCCCTATTTCTGCTTTAAACTTTAGTTACCATCCCAAAATGAATCCCTGAGATGAAAAAAGTTGATTTCGGAGCATGAATTTTGAACAGGAGCTTCAACGGTTTTGTGGCATATGAGAAATTCCCTAAGCCCCGGACCCATCGATTTTGGTCAAAAATGAACATTTTAAAAGTGCCCCTATTTCTGCTTTAAACTTTAGTTACCATCCCAAAATGAATCCCTGAGATGAAAAAAGTTGATTTCGGAGCATGATTTTTGAACAGGAGCTTCAACGGTTTTGTGACATATGAGAAATTCCCTAAGCCCCGGACCCATCGATTTTGGTCAAAAATGAAAATTTTAAAAGTGCCCCTATTTCTGCTTTAAACTTTAGTTACCATCCCAAAATGAATCCCTGAGATGAAAAAAGTTGATTTCGGAGCATGATTTTTGAACAGGAGCTTCAACGGTTTTGTGGCATATGAGAAATTCCCTATGCCCCAGACCCATCGATTTTGGTCAAAAATGAAAATTTTAAAAGTGCCCCTATTTCTGCTTTAAACTTTAGTTACCATCCCAAAATGAATCCCTGAGATGAAAAAAGTTGATTTCAGAGCATGATTTTTGAACAGGAGCTTCAACGGTTTTGTGGCATATGAGAAATTCCCTAAGCCCCGGACCCATCGATTCTGGTCAAAAATGAAAATTTTAAAAGTGCCCCTATTTCTGCTTTAAACTTTAGTTACCATCCCAAAATGAATCCCTGAGATGAAAAAAGTTGATTTCAGAGCATGATTTGTGAACAGGAGATTCAACGGTTTTGGGGCATATGAGAAATTCCCTAAGCCCCGGACCCATCGATTTTGGTCAAAAATGAAAATTTTAAAAGTGCCCCTATTTCTGCTTTAAACTTTTGTTACCATCCCAAAATGAATCCCTGAGATGAAAAAAGTTGATTTTGGAGCATGATTTTTGAACAGGAGCTTCAACGGTTTTGTGGCATATGAGAAATTCCCTAAGCCCCGGACCCATCAATTTTGGTAAAAAATGAAAATTTTAAAAGTGCCCCTATTTCTGCTTTAAACTTTAGTTACCATCCCAAAATGAATCCCTGAGATGAAAAAAGTTGATTTCGGAGCATGATTTTTGAACAGGAGCTTCAACGGTTTTGTGGCATATGAGAAATTCCCTATGCCCCAGACCCATCGATTTTGGTCAAAAATGAAAATTTTAAAAGTGCCCCTATTTCTGCTTTAAACTTTAGTTACCATCCCACAATGAATCCCTGAGATGAAAAAAGTTGATTTCGGAGCATGATTTTTGAACAGGAGCTTCAACGGTTTTGTGGCATATGAGAAATTCCCTATGCCCCAGACCCATCGATTTTGGTCAAAAATGAAAATTTTAAAAGTGCCCCTATTTCTGCTTTAAACTTTAGTTACCATCCCAAAATGAATCCCTGAGATGAAAAAAGTTGATTTCAGAGCATGATTTTTGAACAGGAGCTTCAACGGTTTTGTGACATATGAGAAATTCCCTAAGCCCCGGACCCATCGATTTTGGTCAAAAATGAAAATTTTAAAAGTGCCCCTATTTCTGCTTTAAACTTTAGTTACCATCCCAAAATGAATCCCTGAGATGAAAAAAAGTTGATTTCGGAGCATGATTTTTGAACAGGAGCTTCAACGGTTTTGGGGCATATGAGAAATTCCCTAAGCCCCGGACCCATCGATTTTGGTCAAAAATGAAAATTTTAAAAGTGCCCCTATTTCTGCTTTAAACTTTAGTTACCATCCCAAAATGAATCCCTGAGATGAAAAAAGTTGATTTCAGAGCATGATTTTTGAACAGGAGCTTCAACGGTTTTGTGGCATATGAGAAATTCCCTAAGCCCCGGACCCATCGATTCTGGTCAAAAATGAAAATTTTAAAAGTGCCCCTATTTCTGCTTTAAACTTTAGTTACCATCCCAAAATGAATCCCTGAGATGAAAAAAGTTGATTTCGGAGCATGATTTTTGAACAGGAGCTTCAACGGTTTTGTGGCATATGAGAAATTCCCTAAGCCCCGGACCCATCGATTCTGGTCAAAAATGAAAATGTTAAAAGTGCCTATATTTCTGCTTTAAACTTTAGTTACCATCCCAAAATGAATCCCTGAGATGAAAAAAGTTGATTTCGGAGCATGATTTTTGAACAGGAGCTTCAACGGTTTTGTGGCATATGAGAAATTCCCTAAGCCCCGGACCCATCGATTTTGGTAAAAAATGAAAATTTTAAAAGTGCCCCTATTTCTGCTTTAAACTTTAGTTACCATCCCAAAATGAATCCCTGAGATGAAAAAAGTTGATTTCGGAGCATGATTTTTGAACAGGAGCTTCAACGGTTTTGTGGCATATGAGAAATTCCCTAAGCCCCGGACCCATCGATTTTGGTCAAAAATGAAAATTTTAAAAGTGCCCCTATTTCTGCTTTAAACTTTAGTTACCATCCCAAAATGAATCCCTGAGATGAAAAAAAGTTGATTTCGGAGCATGATTTTTGAACAGGAGCTTCAACGGTATTGGGGCATATGAGAAATTCCCTAAGCCCCGGACCCATCGATTTTGGTCAAAAATGAAAATTTTAAAAGTGCCCCTATTTCTGCTTTAAACTTTAGTTACCATCCCAAAATGAATCCCTGAGATGAAAAAAGTTGATTTCGGAGCATGATTTTTGAACAGGAGCTTCAACGGTTTTGTGGCATATGAGAAATTCCCTATGCCCCAGACCCATCGATTTTGGTCAAAAATGAAAATTTTAAAAGTGCCCCTATTTCTGCTTTAAACTTTAGTTACCATCCCACAATGAATCCCTGAGATGAAAAAAGTTGATTTCGGAGCATGATTTTTGAACAGGAGCTTCAACGGTTTTGTGGCATATGAGAAATTCCCTATGCCCCAGACCCATCGATTTTGGTCAAAAATGAAAATTTTAAAAGTGCCCCTATTTCTGCTTTAAACTTTAGTTACCATCCCAAAATGAATCCCTGAGATGAAAAAAGTTGATTTCAGAGCATGATTTTTGAACAGGAGCTTCAACGGTTTTGTGACATATGAGAAATTCCCTAAGCCCCGGACCCATCGATTTTGGTCAAAAATGAAAATTTTAAAAGTGCCCCTATTTCTGCTTTAAACTTTAGTTACCATCCCAAAATGAATCCCTGAGATGAAAAAAAGTTGATTTCGGAGCATGATTTTTGAACAGGAGCTTCAACGGTTTTGGGGCATATGAGAAATTCCCTAAGCCCCGGACCCATCGATTTTGGTCAAAAATGAAAATTTTAAAAGTGCCCCTATTTCTGCTTTAAACTTTAGTTACCATCCCAAAATGAATCCCTGAGATGAAAAAAGTTGATTTCAGAGCATGATTTTTGAACAGGAGCTTCAACGGTTTTGTGGCATATGAGAAATTCCCTAAGCCCCGGACCCATCGATTCTGGTCAAAAATGAAAATTTTAAAAGTGCCCCTATTTCTGCTTTAAACTTTAGTTACCATCCCAAAATGAATCCCTGAGATGAAAAAAGTTGATTTCGGAGCATGATTTTTGAACAGGAGCTTCAACGGTTTTGTGGCATATGAGAAATTCCCTAAGCCCCGGACCCATCGATTCTGGTCAAAAATGAAAATGTTAAAAGTGCCTATATTTCTGCTTTAAACTTTAGTTACCATCCCAAAATGAATCCCTGAGATGAAAAAAGTTGATTTCGGAGCATGATTTTTGAACAGGAGCTTCAACGGTTTTGTGGCATATGAGAAATTCCCTAAGCCCCGGACCCATCGATTTTGGTAAAAAATGAAAATTTTAAAAGTGCCCCTATTTCTGCTTTAAACTTTAGTTACCATCCCAAAATGAATCCCTGAGATGAAAAAAGTTGATTTCGGAGCATGATTTTTGAACAGGAGCTTCAACGGTTTTGTGGCATATGAGAAATTCCCTAAGCCCCGGACCCATCGATTTTGGTCAAAAATGAAAATTTTAAAAGTGCCCCTATTTCTGCTTTAAACTTTAGTTACCATCCCAAAATGAATCCCTGAGATGAAAAAAAGTTGATTTCGGAGCATGATTTTTGAACAGGAGCTTCAACGGTATTGGGGCATATGAGAAATTCCCTAAGCCCCGGACCCATCGATTTTGGTCAAAAATGAAAATTTTAAAAGTGCCCCTATTTCTGCTTTAAACTTTAGTTACCATCCCAAAATGAATCCCTGAGATGAAAAAAGTTGATTTCAGAGCATGATTTTTGAACAGGAGCTTCAACAGTTTTGTGGCATATGAGAAATTCCCTAAGCCCCGGACCCATCGATTCTGGTCAAAAATGAAAATTTTAAAAGTGCCCCTATTTCTGCTTTAAACTTTAGTTACCATCCCAAAATGAATCCCTTAGATGAAAAAAGTTGATTTCGGAGCATGATTTTTGAACAGGAGCTTCAACGGGTTTGGGGCATATGAGAAATTCCCTAAGGCCCGGACCCATCAATTTTGGTCAAAAATGAAAATTTTAAAAGTGCCCCTATTTCTGCTTTAAACTTTAGTTACCATCCCAAAATGAATCCCTGAGATGAAAAAAGTTGATTTCGGAGCATGATTTTTGAACAGGAGCTTCAACGGTTTTGTGGCATATGAGAAATTCCCTAAGCCCCGGACCCATCGATTTTGGTCAAAAATGAACATTTTAAAAGTGCCCCTATTTCTGCTTTAAACTTTAGTTACCATCCCAAAATGAATCCCTGAGATGAAAAAAGTTGATTTCGGAGCATGATTTTTGAACAGGAGCTTCAACGGTTTTGTGGCATATGAGAAATTCCCTATGCCCCAGACCCATCGATTTTGGTCAAAAATGAAAATTTTAAAAGTGCCCCTATTTCTGCTTTAAACTTTAGTTACCATCCCAAAATGAATCCCTGAGATGAAAAAAGTTGATTTCAGAGCATGATTTTTGAACAGGAGCTTCAACGGTTTTGTGGCATATGAGAAATTCCCTAAGCCCCGGACCCATCGATTCTGGTCAAAAATGAAAATTTTAAAAGTGCCCCTATTTCTGCTTTAAACTTTAGTTACCATCCCAAAATGAATCCCTGAGATGAAAAAAGTTGATTTCAGAGCATGATTTGTGAACAGGAGATTCAACGGTTTTGGGGCATATGAGAAATTCCCTAAGCCCCGGACCCATCGATTTTGGTCAAAAATGAAAATTTTAAAAGTGCCCCTATTTCTGCTTTAAACTTTAGTTACCATCCCAAAATGAATCCCTGAGATGAAAAAAGTTGATTTCAGAGCATGATTTTTGAACAGGAGCTTCAACGGTTTTGTGGCATATGAGAAATTCCCTAAGCCCCGGACCCATCGATTCTGGTCAAAAATGAAAATTTTAAAAGTGCCCCTATTTCTGCTTTAAACTTTAGTTACCATCCCAAAATGAATCCCTGAGATGAAAAAAGTTGATTTCGGAGCATGATTTTTGAACAGGAGCTTCAACGGTTTTGTGGCATATGAGAAATTCCCTAAGCCCCGGACCCATCGATTCTGGTCAAAAATGAAAATTTTAAAAGTGCCTATATTTCTGCTTTAAACTTTAGTTACCATCCCAAAATGAATCCCTGAGATGAAAAAAGTTGATTTCGGAGCATGATTTTTGAACAGGAGCTTCAACGGTTTTGTGGCATATGAGAAATTCCCTAAGCCCCGGACCCATCGATTTTGGTAAAAAATGAAAATTTTAAAAGTGCCCCTATTTCTGCTTTAAACTTTAGTTACCATCCCAAAATGAATCCCTGAGATGAAAAAAGTTGATTTCGGAGCATGATTTTTGAACAGGAGCTTCAACGGTTTTGTGGCATATGAGAAATTCCCTAAGCCCCGGACCCATCGATTTTGGTCAAAAATGAAAATTTTAAAAGTGCCCCTATTTCTGCTTTAAACTTTAGTTACCATCCCAAAATGAATCCCTGAGATGAAAAAAAGTTGATTTCGGAGCATGATTTTTGAACAGGAGCTTCAACGGTATTGGGGCATATGAGAAATTCCCTAAGCCCCGGACCCATCGATTTTGGTCAAAAATGAAAATTTTAAAAGTGCCCCTATTTCTGCTTTAAACTTTAGTTACCATCCCAAAATGAATCCCTGAGATGAAAAAAGTTGATTTCAGAGCATGATTTTTGAACAGGAGCTTCAATGGTTTTGTGGCATATGAGAAATTCCCTAAGCCCCGGACCCATCGATTCTGGTCAAAAATGAAAATTTTAAAAGTGCCCCTATTTCTGCTTTAAACTTTAGTTACCATCCCAAAATGAATCCCTGAGATGAAAAAAAGTTGATTTCGGAGCATGATTTTTGAACAGGAGCTTCAACGGTATTGGGGCATATGAGAAATTCCCTAAGCCCCGGACCCATCGATTTTGGTCAAAAATGAAAATTTTAAAAGTGCCCCTATTTCTGCTTTAAACTTTAGTTACCATCCCAAAATGAATCCCTGAGATGAAAAAAGTTGATTTCAGAGCATGATTTTTGAACAGGAGCTTCAATGGTTTTGTGGCATATGAGAAATTCCCTAAGCCCCGGACCCATCGATTCTGGTCAAAAATGAAAATTTTAAAAGTGCCCCTATTTCTGCTTTAAACTTTAGTTACCATCCCAAAATGAATCCCTTAGATGAAAAAAGTTGATTTCGGAGCATGATTTTTGAACAGGAGCTTCAACGGGTTTGGGGCATATGAGAAATTCCCTAAGGCCCGGACCCATCAATTTTGGTCAAAAATGAAAATTTTAAAAGTGCCCCTATTTCTGCTTTAAACTTTAGTTACCATCCCAAAATGAATCCCTGAGATGAAAAAAGTTGATTTCGGAGCATGATTTTTGAACAGGAGCTTCAACGGTTTTGTGGCATATGAGAAATTCCCTAAGCCCCGGACCCATCGATTTTGGTCAAAAATGAACATTTTAAAAGTGCCCCTATTTCTGCTTTAAACTTTAGTTACCATCCCAAAATGAATCCCTGAGATGAAAAAAGTTGATTTCGGAGCATGATTTTTGAACAGGAGCTTCAACGGTTTTGTGACATATGAGAAATTCCCTAAGCCCCGGACCCATCGATTTTGGTCAAAAATGAAAATTTTAAAAGTGCCCCTATTTCTGCTTTAAACTTTAGTTACCATCCCAAAATGAATCCCTGAGATGAAAAAAGTTGATTTCGGAGCATGATTTTTGAACAGGAGCTTCAACGGTTTTGTGGCATATGAGAAATTCCCTATGCCCCAGACCCATCGATTTTGGTCAAAAATGAAAATTTTAAAAGTGCCCCTATTTCTGCTTTAAACTTTAGTTACCATCCCAAAATGAATCCCTGAGATGAAAAAAGTTGATTTCGGAGCATGATTTTTGAACAGGAGCTTCAACGGTTTTGTGGCATATGAGAAATTCCCTAAGCCCCGGACCCATCGATTCTGGTCAAAAATGAAAATTTTAAAAGTGCCCCTATTTCTGCTTTAAACTTTAGTTACCATCCCAAAATGAATCCCTGAGATGAAAAAAGTTGATTTCAGAGCATGATTTGTGAACAGGAGATTCAACGGTTTTGGGGCATATGAGAAATTCCCTAAGCCCCGGACCCATCGATTTTGGTCAAAAATGAAAATTTTAAAAGTGCCCCTATTTCTGCTTTAAACTTTTGTTACCATCCCAAAATGAATCCCTGAGATGAAAAAAGTTGATTTTGGAGCATGATTTTTGAACAGGAGCTTCAACGGTTTTGTGGCATATGAGAAATTCCCTAAGCCCCGGACCCATCAATTTTGGTAAAAAATGAAAATTTTAAAAGTGCCCCTATTTCTGCTTTAAACTTTAGTTACCATCCCAAAATGAATCCCTGAGATGAAAAAAGTTGATTTCGGAGCATGATTTTTGAACAGGAGCTTCAACGGTTTTGTGGCATATGAGAAATTCCCTAAGCCCCGGACCCATCGATTCTGGTCAAAAATGAAAATTTTAAAAGTGCCCCTATTTCTGCTTTAAACTTTAGTTACCATCCCAAAATGAATCCCTGAGATGAAAAAAGTTGATTTCGGAGCATGATTTTTGAACAGGAGCTTCAACGGTTTTGTGGCATATGAGAAATTCCCTAAGCCCCGGACCCATCGATTTTGGTCAAAAATGAAAATTTTAAAAGTGCCCCTATTTCTGCTTTAAACTTTAGTTACCATCTTAAAATGAATCCCTGAGATGAAAAAAGTTGATTTCGGAGCATGATTTTTGAACAGGAGCTTCAACAGTTTTGTGGCATATGAGAAATTCCCTAAGCCCCGGACCCATCGATTTTGGTCAAAAATGGAAATGTTAAAAGTGCCCCTATTTCTGCTTTAAACTTTAGTTACCATCCCAAAATGAATCCCTGAGATGAAAAAAGTTGATTTCGGAGCATGATTTTTGAACAGGAGCTTCAACGGTTTTGGGGCATATGAGAAATTCCCTAAGCCCCGGACCAATCGATTTTGGTCAAAAATGAAAATTTTAAAAGTGCCCCTATTTCTGCTTTAAACTTTAGTTTCCATCCCAAAATAAATCCCTGAGATGAAAAAAGTTGATTTCGGAGCAAGATTTTTGAACAGGAGCTTCAACGGTTTTGTGGCATATGAGAAATTCCCTAAGCCCCGGACCCATCGATTTTTGTCAAAAATGAAAATTTTAAAAGTGCCCCTATTTCTGCTTTAAACTTTAGTTACCATCCCAAAATGAATCCCTGAGATGAAAAAAGTTGATTTCGGAGCATGATTTTTGAACAGGAGCTTCAACAGTTTTGTGGCATATGAGAAATTCCCTAAGCCCCGGACCCATCGATTTTGGTCAAAAATGAAAATGTTAAAAGTGCCCCTATTTCTGCTTTAAACTTTAGTTACCATCCCAAAATGAATCCCTGAGATGAAAAAAGTTTATTTTGGAGCATGGTTTTGAACAGGAGCTTCAACGGTTTTGGGGCATATGAGAAATTCCCTAAGCCCCGGACCCATCGATTTTGGTCAAAAATGAAAATTTTAAAAGTGCCCCTATTTCTGCTTTAAACTTTAGTTACCATCCTAAAATGAATCCCTGAGATGAAAAAAGTTGATTTCGGAGCATGATTTTTGAACAGGAGCTTCAACGGTTTTGGGGCATATGAGAAATTCCCTAAGCCCCGGACCAATTGATTTTGGTCAAAAATGAAAATTTTAAAAGTGCCCCTATTTCTGCTTTAAACTTTAGTTACCATCCCAAAATGAATCCCTGAGATGAAAAAAGTTGATTTCGGAGCATGATTTTTGAACAGGAGTTTCAACGGTTTTGGGGCATATGAGAAATTCCCTAAGCCCCGGACCCCTCGATTTTGGCCAAAAATGAAAATTTTAAAAGTGCCCCTATTTCTGCTTTAAACTTTAGTTACCATCCCAAAATGAATCCCTGAGATGAAAAAAGTTGATTTCGGAGCATGATTTTTGAACAGGAGCTTCAACGGTTTTGGGACATATGAGAAATTCCCTAAGCCCCGGACCCATCGATTTTGGTCAAAAATGAAAATGTTAAAAGTGCCCCTATTTCTGCTTTAAACTTTAGTTACCATCCCAAAATAAATCCCTGAGATGAAAAAAGTTGATTTCGGAGCATGATTTTTGAACAGGAGCTTCAACGGTTTTGGGACATATGAGAAATTCCCTAAGCCCCGGACCCATTGATTTTGGTCAAAAATGAAAATTTTAAAAGTGCCCCTATTTCTGCTTTAAACTTTAGTTACCATCCCAAAATGAATCCCTGAGATGAAAAAAGTTGATTTCGGAGCATGATTTTTGAACAGGAGCTTCAACGGTTTTGGGGCATATGAGAAATTCCCTAAGCCCAGGACCCATCGATTTTGGTCAAAAATGAAAATTTTAAAAGTGCCCCTATTTCTGCTTTAAACTTTAGTTACCATCCCAAAATGAATCCCTGAGATGAAAAAAGTTGATTTCAGAGCATGATTTTTGAACAGGAGCTTCAACAGTTTTGTGGCATATGAGAAATTCCCTAAGCCCCGGACCCATCGATTTTGGTCAAAAATGAAAATGTTAAAAGTGCCCCTATTTCTGCTTTAAACTTTAGTTACCATCCCAAAATGAATCCCTGAGATGAAAAAAGTTAATTTCGGAGCATGATTTTTGAACAGGAGCTTCAACGGTTTTGGGGCATATGAGAAATTCCCTAAGCCCCGGACCCATCGATTTTGGCCAAAAATGAAAATTTTAAAAGTGCCCCTATTTCTGCTTTAAACTTTAGTTACCATCCCAAAATGAATCCCTGAGATGAAAAAAGTTGATTTCGGAGCATGATTTTTGAACAGGAGCTTCAACGGTTTTGGGACATATGAGAAATTCCCTAAGCCCCGGACCCATCGATTTTGGTCAAAAATGAAAATGTTAAAAGTGCCCCTATTTCTGCTTTAAACTTTAGTTACCATCCCAAAATAAATCCCTGAGATGAAAAAAGTTGATTTCGGAGCATGATTTTTGAACAGGAGCTTCAACGGTTTTGTGGCATATGAGAAATTCCCTAAGCCCCGGACCCATCGATTTTGGTCAAAAATGAAAATTTTAAAAGTGCCCCTATTTCTGCTTTAAACTTTAGTTACCATCCCAAAATGAATCCCTGAGATGAAAAAAGTTGATTTCGGAGCATGATTTTTGAACAGGAGCTTCAACGGTTTTGTGGCATATGAGAAATTCCCTAAGCCCCGGACCCATCGATTTTGGTCAAAAATGAAAATTTTAAAAGTGCCCCTATTTCTGCTTTAAACTTTAGTTACCATCCCAAAATGAATCCCTGAGATGAAAAAAGTTGATTTCGGAGCATGATTTTTGAACAGGAGCTTCAACGGTTTTGGGGCATATGAGAAATTCCCTAAGCCCCGGACCCATCGATTTTGGTCAAAAATGAAAATTTTAAAAGTGCCCCTATTTCTGCTTTAAACTTTAGTTACCATCCCAAAATGAATCCCTGAGATGAAAAAAGTTGATTTCGGAGCATGATTTTTGAACAGGAGCTTCAACGGTTTTGGGGCATATGAGAAATTCCCTAAGCACCGGACCCATCGATTTTGGTCAAAAATGAAAATTTTAAAAGTGCCCCTATTTCTGCTTTAAACTTTAGTTACCATCCCAAAATGAATCCCTGAGATGAAAAAAGTTGATTTCAGAGCATGATTTTTGAACAGGAGCTTCAACGGTTTTGGGACATATGAGAAATTCCCTAAGCCCTGGACCCATCGATTTTGGTCAAAAATGAAAATGTTAAAAGTGCCCCTATTTCTGCTTTAAACTTTAGTTACCATCCCAAAATAAATCCCTGAGATGAAAAAAGTTGATTTCGGAGCATGATTTTTGAACAGGAGCTTCAACGGTTTTGTGGCATATGAGAAATTCCCTAAGCCCCGGACCCATCGATTTTGGTCAAAAATGAAAATTTTAAAAGTGCCCCTATTTCTGCTTTAAACTTTAGTTACCATCCCAAAATGAATCCCTGAGATGAAAAAAGTTGATTTCGGAGCATGATTTTTGAACAGGAGCTTCAACGGTTTTGTGGCATATGAGAAATTCCCTAAGCCCCGGACCCATCGATTTTGGTCAAAAATGAAAATTTTAAAAGTGCCCCTATTTCTGCTTTAAACTTTAGTTACCATCCCAAAATGAATCCCTGAGATGAAAAAAGTTGATTTCGGAGCATGATTTTTGAACAGGAGCTTCAACGGTTTTGGGGCATATGAGAAATTCCCTAAGCCCCGGACCCATCGATTTTGGTCAAAAATGAAAATTTTAAAAGTGCCCCTATTTCTGCTTTAAACTTTAGTTACCATCCCAAAATGAATCCCTGAGATGAAAAAAGTTGATTTCGGAGCATGATTTTTGAACAGGAGCTTCAACGGTTTTGGGGCATATGAGAAATTCCCTAAGCCCCGGACCCATCGATTTTGGTCAAAAATGAAAATTTTAAAAGTGCCCCTATTTCTGCTTTAAACTTTAGTTACCATCCCAAAATGAATCCCTGAGATGAAAAAAGTTGATTTCAGAGCATGATTTTTGAACAGGAGCTTCAACGGTTTTGTGGCATATGAGAAATTCCCTAAGCCCTGGACCCATCGCTTTTGGTCAAAAATGAAAATTTTAAAAGTGCCCCTATTTCTGCTTTAAACTTTAGTTACCATCCCAAAATGAATCCCTGAGATGAAAAAAGTTGATTTCGGAGCATGATTTTTGAACAGGAGCTTCAACAGTTTTGTGGCATATGAGAAATTCCCTAAGCCCCGGACCCATCGATTTTGGTCAAAAATGAAAATTTTAAAAGTGCCCCTATTTCTGCTTTAAACTTTAGTTACCATCCCAAAATGAATCCCTGAGATGAAAAAAGTTGATTTCAGAGCATGATTTTTGAACAGGAGCTTCAACGGTTTTGTGGCATATGAGAAATTCCCTAAGCCCTGGACCCATCGCTTTTGGTCAAAAATGAAAATTTTAAAAGTGCCCCTATTTCTGCTTTAAACTTTAGTTACCATCCCAAAATGAATCCCTGAGATGAAAAAAGTTGATTTCGGAGCATGATTTTTGAACAGGAGCTTCAACAGTTTTGTGGCATATGAGAAATTCCCTAAGCCCCGGACCCATCGATTTTGGTCAAAAATGAAAATGTTAAAAGTGCCCCTATTTCTGCTTTAAACTTTAGTTACCATCCCAAAATGAATCCCTGAGATGAAAAAAGTTGATTTCGGAGCATGATTTTTGAACAGGAGCTTCAACGGTTTTGGGGCATATGAGAAATTCCCTAAGCCCCGGACCCATCGATTTTGGTCAAAAATGAAAATTTTAAAAGTGCCCCTATTTCTGCTTTAAACTTTAGTTACCATCCCAAAATGAATCCCTGAGATGAAAAAAGTTGATTTCGGAGCATGATTTTTGAACAGGAGTTTCAACGGTTTTGGGGCATATGAGAAATTCCCTAAGCCCCGGACCCATCGATTTTGGCCAAAAATGAAAATTTTAAAAGTGCCCCTATTTCTGCTTTAAACTTTAGTTACCATCCCAAAATGAATCCCTGAGATGAAAAAAGTTGATTTCGGAGCATGATTTTTGAACAGGAGCTTCAACGGTTTTGGGGCATATGAGAAATTCCCTAAGCCCCGGACCCATCGATTTTGGTCAAGAATGAAAATTTTAAAAGTGCCCCTATTTCTGCTTTAAACTTTAGTTACCATCCCAAAATGAATCCCTGAGATGAAAAAAGTTGATTTCGGAGCATGATTTTTGAACAGGAGCTTCAACGGTTTTGGGGCATATGAGAAATTCCCTAAGCCCCGGACCCATCGATTTTGGTCAAAAATGAAAATTTTAAAAGTGCCCCTATTTCTGCTTTAAACTTTAGTTACCATCCCAAAATGAATCCCTGAGATGAAAAAAGTTGATTTCGGAGCATGATTTTTGAACAGGAGTTTCAACGGTTTTGGGGCATATGAGAAATTCCCTAAGCCCCGGACCCATCGATTTTGGTCAAAAATGAAAATTTTAAAAGTGCCCCTATTTCTGCTTTAAACTTTAGTTACCATCCCAAAATGAATCCCTGAGATGAAAAAAGTTGATTTCGGAGCACGATTTTTGAACAGGAGCTTCAACGGTTTTGGGGCATATGAGAAATTCCCTAAGCCCCGGACCCATCGATTTTGGTCAAAAATGAAAATGTTAAAAGTGCCCCTATTTCTGCTTTAAACTTTAGTTACCATCCCAAAATGAATCCCTGAGATGAAAAAAGTTGATTTCGGAGCATGATTTTTGAACAGGAGTTTCAACGGTTTTGGGGCATATGAGAAATTCCCTAAGCCCCGGACCCATCGATTTTGGTCAAAAATGAAAATTTTAAAAGTGCCCCTATTTCTGCTTTAAACTTTAGTTACCATCCCAAAATGAATCCCTGAGATGAAAAAAGTTGATTTCGGAGCATGATTTTTGAACAGGAGCTTCAACGGTTTTGGGGCATATGAGAAATTCCCTAAGCCCCGGACCCATCGATTTTGGTCAAAAATGAAAATTTTAAAAGTGCCCCTATTTCTGCTTTAAACTTTAGTTACCATCCCAAAATGAATCCCTGAGATGAAAAAAGTTGATTTCGGAGCACGATTTTTGAACAGGAGCTTCAACGGTTTTGGGGCATATGAGAAATTCCCTAAGCCCCGGACCCATCGATTTTGGTCAAAAATGAAAATTTTAAAAGTGCCCCTATTTCTGCTTTAAACTTTAGTTACCATCCCAAAATAAATCCCTGAGATGAAAAAAGTTGATTTCGGAGCATGATTTTTGAACAGGAGCTTCAACGGTTTTGGGACATATGAGAAATTCCCTAAGCCCCGGACCCATCGATTTTGGTCAAAAATGAAAATTTAAAAGTGCCCCTATTTCTGCTTTAAACTTTAGTTACCATCCCAAAATGAATCCCTGAGATTAAAAAAGTTGATTTCGGAGCATGATTTTTGAACAGGAGCTTCAATGGTTTTGGGGCATATGAGAAATTCCCTAAGCCCCGGAACCATCGATTTTGGTCAAAAATGAAAATTTTAAAAGTGCCCCTATTTCTGCTTTAAACTTTAGTTACCATCCCAAAATGAATCCCTGAGATGAAAAAAGTTGATTTCAGAGCATGATTTTTGAACAGGAGCTTCAACGGTTTTGGGGCATATGAGAAATTCCCTAAGCCCCGGACCCATCGATTTTGGTCAAAAATGAAAATTTTAAAAGTGCCCCTATTTCTGCTTTAAACTTTAGTTACCATCCCAAAATGAATCCCTGAGATGAAAAAAGTTGATTTCGGAGCATGATTTTTGAACAGGAGCTTCAACGGTTTTGTGGCATATGAGAAATTCCCTAAGCCCCGGACCCATCGATTTTGGTCAAAAATGAAAATTTTAAAAGTGCCCCTATTTCTGCTTTAAACTTTAGTTACCATCCCAAAATGAATCCCTGAGATGAAAAAAGTTGATTTCAGAGCATGATTTTTGAACAGGAGCTTCAACGGTTTTGGGGCATATGAGAAATTCCCTAAGCCCCGGACCCATCGATTTTGGTCAAAAATGAAAATTTTAAAAGTGCCCCTATTTCTGCTCTAAACTTTAGTTACCATCCCAAAATGAATCCCTGAGATGAAAAAAGTTGATTTCGGAGCATGATTTTTGAACAGGAGCTTCAACGGTTTTGGGGCATATGAGAAATTCCCTAAGCCCCGGACCCATCGATTTTGGTCAAAAATGAAAATTTTAAAAGTGCCCCTATTTCTGCTTTAAACTTTAGTTACCATCTCAAAATGAATCCCTGAGATGAAAAAAGTTGATATCAGAGCATGATTTTTGAACAGGAGCTTCAACGGTTTTGTGGCATATGAAAAATTCCCTAAGCCCCGGACCCATCGATTTTGGTAAAAATGAAAATTTTAAAAGTGCCCCTATTTCTGCTTTAAACTTTAGTTACCATCCCAAAATGAATCCCTGAGATGAAAAAAGTTGATTTCGGAGCATGATTTTTGAACAGGAGCTTCAACGGTTTTGGGGCATATGAGAAATTCCCTAAGCCCCGGACCCATCGATTTTGGTCAAAAATGAAATTTTTAAAAGTGCCCCTATTTCTGCTTTAAACTTTAGTTACCATCCCAAAATGAATCCCTGAGATGAAAATAGTTGATTTCGGAGCATGATTTTTGAACAGGAGCTTCAACGGTTTTGTGGCATATGAGAAATTCCCTAAGCCCAGGACCCATCGATTTTGGTCTAAAATGAACATTTTAAAAGTGCCCCTATTTCTGCTTTAAACTTTAGTTACCATCCCAAAATGAATCCCTGAGATGAAAAAAGTTGATTTCAGAGCATGATTTTTGAACAGGAGCTTCAACGGTTTTGTGGCATATGAGAAATTCCCTAAGCCCTGGACCCATCGCTTTTGGTCAAAAATGAAAATTTTAAAAGTGCCCCTATTTCTGCTTTAAACTTTAGTTACCATCCCAAAATGAATCCCTGAGATGAAAAAAGTTGATTTCGGAGCATGATTTTTGAACAGGAGCTTCAACGGTTTTGGGGCATATGAGAAATTCCCTAAGCCCCGGACCCATCGATTTTGGTCAAAAATGAAAATGTTAAAAGTGCCCCTATTTCTGCTTTAAACTTTAGTTACCATCCCAAAATGAATCCCTGAGATGAAAAAAGTTGATTTCGGAGCATGATTTTTGAACAGGAGCTTCAACGGTTTTGGGGCATATGAGAAATTCCCTAAGCCCCGGACCCATCGATTTTGGTCAAAAATGAAAATTTTAAAAGTGCCCCTATTTCTGCTTTAAACTTTAGTTACCATCCCAAAATGAATCCCTGAGATGAAAAAAGTTGATTTCGGAGCATGATTTTTGAACAGGAGTTTCAACGGTTTTGGGGCATATGAGAAATTCCCTAAGCCCCGGACCCATCGATTTTGGCCAAAAATGAAAATTTTAAAAGTGCCCCTATTTCTGCTTTAAACTTTAGTTACCATCCCAAAATGAATCCCTGAGATGAAAAAAGTTGATTTCGGAGCATGATTTTTGAACAGGAGCTTCAACGGTTTTGGGGCATATGAGAAATTCCCTAAGCCCCGGACCCATCGATTTTGGTCAAGAATGAAAATTTTAAAAGTGCCCCTATTTCTGCTTTAAACTTTAGTTACCATCCCAAAATGAATCCCTGAGATGAAAAAAGTTGATTTCGGAGCATGATTTTTGAACAGGAGCTTCAACGGTTTTGGGGCATATGAGAAATTCCCTAAGCCCCGGACCCATCGATTTTGGTCAAAAATGAAAATTTTAAAAGTGCCCCTATTTCTGCTTTAAACTTTAGTTACCATCCCAAAATGAATCCCTGAGATGAAAAAAGTTGATTTCGGAGCATGATTTTTGAACAGGAGTTTCAACGGTTTTGGGGCATATGAGAAATTCCCTAAGCCCCGGACCCATCGATTTTGGTCAAAAATGAAAATTTTAAAAGTGCCCCTATTTCTGCTTTAAACTTTAGTTACCATCCCAAAATGAATCCCTGAGATGAAAAAAGTTGATTTCGGAGCACGATTTTTGAACAGGAGCTTCAACGGTTTTGGGGCATATGAGAAATTCCCTAAGCCCCGGACCCATCGATTTTGGTCAAAAATGAAAATGTTAAAAGTGCCCCTATTTCTGCTTTAAACTTTAGTTACCATCCCAAAATGAATCCCTGAGATGAAAAAAGTTGATTTCGGAGCATGATTTTTGAACAGGAGTTTCAACGGTTTTGGGGCATATGAGAAATTCCCTAAGCCCCGGACCCATCGATTTTGGTCAAAAATGAAAATTTTAAAAGTGCCCCTATTTCTGCTTTAAACTTTAGTTACCATCCCAAAATGAATCCCTGAGATGAAAAAAGTTGATTTCGGAGCATGATTTTTGAACAGGAGCTTCAACGGTTTTGGGGCATATGAGAAATTCCCTAAGCCCCGGACCCATCGATTTTGGTCAAAAATGAAAATTTTAAAAGTGCCCCTATTTCTGCTTTAAACTTTAGTTACCATCCCAAAATGAATCCCTGAGATGAAAAAAGTTGATTTCGGAGCACGATTTTTGAACAGGAGCTTCAACGGTTTTGGGGCATATGAGAAATTCCCTAAGCCCCGGACCCATCGATTTTGGTCAAAAATGAAAATTTTAAAAGTGCCCCTATTTCTGCTTTAAACTTTAGTTACCATCCCAAAATAAATCCCTGAGATGAAAAAAGTTGATTTCGGAGCATGATTTTTGAACAGGAGCTTCAACGGTTTTGGGACATATGAGAAATTCCCTAAGCCCCGGACCCATCGATTTTGGTCAAAAATGAAAATTTAAAAGTGCCCCTATTTCTGCTTTAAACTTTAGTTACCATCCCAAAATGAATCCCTGAGATTAAAAAAGTTGATTTCGGAGCATGATTTTTGAACAGGAGCTTCAATGGTTTTGGGGCATATGAGAAATTCCCTAAGCCCCGGAACCATCGATTTTGGTCAAAAATGAAAATTTTAAAAGTGCCCCTATTTCTGCTTTAAACTTTAGTTACCATCCCAAAATGAATCCCTGAGATGAAAAAAGTTGATTTCAGAGCATGATTTTTGAACAGGAGCTTCAACGGTTTTGGGGCATATGAGAAATTCCCTAAGCCCCGGACCCATCGATTTTGGTCAAAAATGAAAATTTTAAAAGTGCCCCTATTTCTGCTTTAAACTTTAGTTACCATCCCAAAATGAATCCCTGAGATGAAAAAAGTTGATTTCGGAGCATGATTTTTGAACAGGAGCTTCAACGGTTTTGTGGCATATGAGAAATTCCCTAAGCCCCGGACCCATCGATTTTGGTCAAAAATGAAAATTTTAAAAGTGCCCCTATTTCTGCTTTAAACTTTAGTTACCATCCCAAAATGAATCCCTGAGATGAAAAAAGTTGATTTCAGAGCATGATTTTTGAACAGGAGCTTCAACGGTTTTGGGGCATATGAGAAATTCCCTAAGCCCCGGACCCATCGATTTTGGTCAAAAATGAAAATTTTAAAAGTGCCCCTATTTCTGCTCTAAACTTTAGTTACCATCCCAAAATGAATCCCTGAGATGAAAAAAGTTGATTTCGGAGCATGATTTTTGAACAGGAGCTTCAACGGTTTTGGGGCATATGAGAAATTCCCTAAGCCCCGGACCCATCGATTTTGGTCAAAAATGAAAATTTTAAAAGTGCCCCTATTTCTGCTTTAAACTTTAGTTACCATCTCAAAATGAATCCCTGAGATGAAAAAAGTTGATATCAGAGCATGATTTTTGAACAGGAGCTTCAACGGTTTTGTGGCATATGAAAAATTCCCTAAGCCCCGGACCCATCGATTTTGGTAAAAATGAAAATTTTAAAAGTGCCCCTATTTCTGCTTTAAACTTTAGTTACCATCCCAAAATGAATCCCTGAGATGAAAAAAGTTGATTTCGGAGCATGATTTTTGAACAGGAGCTTCAACGGTTTTGGGGCATATGAGAAATTCCCTAAGCCCCGGACCCATCGATTTTGGTCAAAAATGAAATTTTTAAAAGTGCCCCTATTTCTGCTTTAAACTTTAGTTACCATCCCAAAATGAATCCCTGAGATGAAAATAGTTGATTTCGGAGCATGATTTTTGAACAGGAGCTTCAACGGTTTTGTGGCATATGAGAAATTCCCTAAGCCCAGGACCCATCGATTTTGGTCTAAAATGAACATTTTAAAAGTGCCCCTATTTCTGCTTTAAACTTTAGTTACCATCCCAAAATGAATCCCTGAGATGAAAAAAGTTGATTTCAGAGCATGATTTTTGAACAGGAGCTTCAACGGTGTTGTGGCATATGAGAAATTCCCTAAGCCCCGGACCCATCGATTTTTGTCAAAAATGAAAATTTTAAAAGTGCCCCTATTTCTGCTTTAAACTTTAGTTACCATCCCGAAATGAATCCCTGAGATGAAAAAAGTTGATTTCGGAGCATGATTTTTGAACAGGAGCTTCAACGGTTTTGGGGCATATGAGAAATTCCCTAAGCCCCGGAACCATCGATTTTGGTCAAAAATGAAAATTTTAAAAGTGCCCCTATTTCTGCTTTAAACTTTAGTTACCATCCCAAAATGAATCCCTGAGATGAAAAAAGTTGATTTCGGAGCATGATTTTTGATCAGGAGCTTCAACGGTTTTGGGGCATATGAGAAATTCCCTAAGCCCCGGACCCATCAATTTTGGTCAAAAATGAAAATTTTAAAAGTGCCCCTATTTCTGCTTTAAACTTTAGTTACCATCCCAAAATAAATCCCTGATATTAAAAAAGTTGATTTCGGAGCATGATTTTTGAACAGGAGCTTCAACGGTTTTGGGGCATATGAGAAATTCCCTAAGCCCCGGACCCATCGATTTTGGTCAAAAATGAAAATTTTAAAAGTGCCCCTATTTCTGCTTTAAACTTTAGTTACCATCTCAAAATGAATCCCTGAGATGAAAAAAGTTGATTTCGGAGCATGATTTTTGATCAGGAGCTTCAACGGTTTTGGGGCATATGAGAAATTCCCTAAGCCCCGGACCCATCGATTTTGGTCAAAAATGAAAATTTTAAAAGTGCCCCTATTTCTGCTTTAAACTTTAGTTACCATCCCAAAATAAATCCCTGATATTAAAAAAGTTGATTTCGGAGCATGATTTTTGAACAGGAGCTTCAACGGTTTTGGGGCATATGAGAAATTCCCTAAGCCCCGGACCCATCGATTTTGGTCAAAAATGAAAATTTTAAAAGTGCCCCTATTTCTGCTTTAAACTTTAGTTACCATCCCAAAATGAATCCCTGAGATGAAAAAAGTTGATTTCGGAGCATGATTTTTGAACAGGAGCTTCAACGGTTTTGGGGCATATGAGAAATTCCCTAAGTCCCGGACCCATCGATTTTGGTCAAAAATGAAAATGTTAAAAGTGCCCCTATTTCTGCTTTAAACTTTAGTTACCATCCCAAAATGAATCCCTGAGATGAAAAAAGTCGATTTCGGAGCATGATTTTTGAACAGGAGCTTCAACGGTTTTGGGGCATATGAGAAATTCCCTAAGCCCCGGACCCATCGATTTTGGTCAAAAATGAAATTTTTAAAAGTGCCCCTATTTCTGCTTTAAACTTTAGTTACCATCCCAAAATGAATCCCTGAGATGAAAATAGTTGATTTCGGAGCATGATTTTTGAACAGGAGCTTCAACGGTTTTGTGGCATATGAGAAATTCCCTAAGCCCAGGACCCATCGATTTTGGTCTAAAATGAAAATTTTAAAAGTGCCCCTATTTCTGCTTTAAACTTTAGTTACCATCCCAAAATGAATCCCTGAGATGAAAAAAGTTGATTTCAGAGCATGATTTTTGAACAGGAGCTTCAACGGTTTTGTGGCATATGAGAAATTCCCTAAGCCCCGGACCCATCGATTTTTGTCAAAAATGAAAATTTTAAAAGTGCCCCTATTTGTGCTTTAAACTTTAGTTACCATCCCAAAATGAATCCCTGAGATGAAAAAAGTTGATTTCGGAGCATGATTTTTGAAAAGGAACTTCAACGGTTTTGGGGCATATGAGAAATTCCCTAAGCCCCGGACCCATCGATTTTGGTCAAAAATGGAAATTTTAAAAGTGCCCCTATTTCTGCTTTAAACTTTAGTTACCATCCCAAAATGAATCCCTGAGATGAAAAAAGTTGATTTCGGAGCATGATTTTTGAACAGGAGCTTCAACGGTTTTGTGGCATATGAGAAATTCCCTAAGCCCCGGACCCATCGATTTTGGTCAAAAATGAAAATTTTAAAAGTGCCCCTATTTCTGCTTTAAACTTTAGTTACCATCCCAAAATGAATCCCTGAGATGAAAAAAGTTGATTTCGGAGCATGATTTTTGAACAGGAGCTTCAACGGTTTTGGGGCATATGAGAAATCCCCTAAGCCCCGGACCCATCGATTTTGGTCAAAAATGAAAATTTTAAAAGTGCCCCTATTTCTGCTTTAAACTTTAGTTACCATCCCAAAATGAATCCCTGAGATGAAAAAAGTTGATTTCGGAGCATGATTTTTGAACAGGAGCTTCAACGGTTTTGGGGCATATGAGAAATTCCCTAAGCCCCGGACCCATCGATTTTGGTCAAAAATGAAATTTTTAAAAGTGCCCCTATTTCTGCTTTAAACTTTAGTTACCATCCCAAAATGAATCCCTGAGATGAAAATAGTTGATTTCGGAGAATGATTTTTGAACAGGAGCTTCAACGGTTTTGTGGCATATGAGAAATTCCCTAAGCCCAGGACCCATCGATTTTGGTCAAAAATGAAAATTTTAAAAGTGCCCCTATTTCTGCTCTAAACTTTAGTTACCATCCCAAAATGAATCCCTGAGATGAAAAAAGTTGATTTCGGAGCATGATTTTTGAACAGGAGCTTCAACGGTTTTGGGGCATATGAGAAATTCCCTAAGCCCCGGACCCATCGATTTTGGTCAAAAATGAAAATTTTAAAAGTGCCCCTATTTCTGCTTTAAACTTTAGTTACCATCTCAAAATGAATCCCTGAGATGAAAAAAGTTGATTTCAGAGCATGATTTTTGAACAGGAGCTTCAACGGTTTTGTGGCATATGAAAAATTCCCTAAGCCCCGGACCCATCGATTTTGGTAAAAATGAAAATTTTAAAAGTGCCCCTATTTCTGCTTTAAACTTTAGTTACCATCCCAAAATGAATCCCTGAGATGAAAAAAGTTGATTTCGGAGCATGATTTTTGAACAGGAGCTTCAACGGTTTTGGGGCATATGAGAAATTCCCTAAGCCCCGGACCCATCGATTTTGGTCAAAAATGAAATTTTTAAAAGTGCCCCTATTTCTGCTTTAAACTTTAGTTACCATCCCAAAATGAATCCCTGAGATGAAAATAGTTGATTTCGGAGCATGATTTTTGAACAGGAGCTTCAACGGTTTTGTGGCATATGAGAAATTCCCTAAGCCCAGGACCCATCGATTTTGGTCTAAAATGAACATTTTAAAAGTGCCCCTATTTCTGCTTTAAACTTTAGTTACCATCCCAAAATGAATCCCTGAGATGAAAAAAGTTGATTTCAGAGCATGATTTTTGAACAGGAGCTTCAACGGTGTTGTGGCATATGAGAAATTCCCTAAGCCCCGGACCCATCGATTTTTGTCAAAAATGAAAATTTTAAAAGTGCCCCTATTTCTGCTTTAAACTTTAGTTACCATCCCGAAATGAATCCCTGAGATGAAAAAAGTTGATTTCGGAGCATGATTTTTGAACAGGAGCTTCAACGGTTTTGGGGCATATGAGAAATTCCCTAAGCCCCGGAACCATCGATTTTGGTCAAAAATGAAAATTTTAAAAGTGCCCCTATTTCTGCTTTAAACTTTAGTTACCATCCCAAAATGAATCCCTAAGATGAAAAAAGTTGATTTCGGAGCATGATTTTTGATCAGGAGCTTCAACGGTTTTGGGGCATATGAGAAATTCCCTAAGCCCCGGACCCATCAATTTTGGTCAAAAATGAAAATTTTAAAAGTGCCCCTATTTCTGCTTTAAACTTTAGTTACCATCCCAAAATAAATCCCTGATATTAAAAAAGTTGATTTCGGAGCATGATTTTTGAACAGGAGCTTCAACGGTTTTGGGGCATATGAGAAATTCCCTAAGCCCCGGACCCATCGATTTTGGTCAAAAATGAAATTTTTAAAAGTGCCCCTATTTCTGCTTTAAACTTTAGTTACCATCTCAAAATGAATCCCTGAGATGAAAAAAGTTGATTTCGGAGCATGATTTTTGATCAGGAGCTTCAACGGTTTTGGGGCATATGAGAAATTCCCTAAGCCCCGGACCCATCGATTTTGGTCAAAAATGAAAATTTTAAAAGTGCCCCTATTTCTGCTTTAAACTTTAGTTACCATCCCAAAATAAATCCCTGATATTAAAAAAGTTGATTTCGGAGCATGATTTTTGAACAGGAGCTTCAACGGTTTTGGGGCATATGAGAAATTCCCTAAGCCCCGGACCCATCGATTTTGGTCAAAAATGAAAATTTTAAAAGTGCCCCTATTTCTGCTTTAAACTTTAGTTACCATCCCAAAATGAATCCCTGAGATGAAAAAAGTTGATTTCGGAGCATGATTTTTGAACAGGAGCTTCAACGGTTTTGGGGCATATGAGAAATTCCCTAAGTCCCGGACCCATCGATTTTGGTCAAAAATGAAAATTTTAAAAGTGCCCCTATTTCTGCTTTAAACTTTAGTTACCATCCCAAAATGAATCCCTGAGATGAAAAAAGTCGATTTCGGAGCATGATTTTTGAACAGGAGCTTCAACGGTTTTGGGGCATATGAGAAATTCCCTAAGCCCCGGACCCATCGATTTTGGTCAAAAATGAAATTTTTAAAAGTGCCCCTATTTCTGCTTTAAACTTTAGTTACCATCCCAAAATGAATCCCTGAGATGAAAATAGTTGATTTCGGAGCATGATTTTTGAACAGGAGCTTCAACGGTTTTGTGGCATATGAGAAATTCCCTAAGCCCAGGACCCATCGATTTTGGTCTAAAATGAAAATTTTAAAAGTGCCCCTATTTCTGCTTTAAACTTTAGTTACCATCCCAAAATGAATCCCTGAGATGAAAAAAGTTGATTTCAGAGCATGATTTTTGAACAGGAGCTTCAACGGTTTTGTGGCATATGAGAAATTCCCTAAGCCCCGGACCCATCGATTTTTGTCAAAAATGAAAATTTTAAAAGTGCCCCTATTTGTGCTTTAAACTTTAGTTACCATCCCAAAATGAATCCCTGAGATGAAAAAAGTTGATTTCGGAGCATGATTTTTGAACAGGAACTTCAACGGTTTTGGGGCATATGAGAAATTCCCTAAGCCCCGGACCCATCGATTTTGGTCAAAAATGAAAATTTTAAAAGTGCCCCTATTTCTGCTTTAAACTTTAGTTACCATCCCAAAATGAATCCCTGAGATGAAAAAAGTTGATTTCGGAGCATGATTTTTGAACAGGAGCTTCAACGGTTTTGGGGCATATGAGAAATTCCCTAAGTCCCGGACCCATCGATTTTGGTCAAAAATGAAAATTTTAAAAGTGCCCCTATTTCTGCTTTAAACTTTAGTTACCATCCCAAAATGAATCCCTGAGATGAAAAAAGTCGATTTCGGAGCATGATTTTTGAACAGGAGCTTCAACGGTTTTGGGGCATATGAGAAATTCCCTAAGCCCCGGACCCATCGATTTTGGTCAAAAATGAAATTTTTAAAAGTGCCCCTATTTCTGCTTTAAACTTTAGTTACCATCCCAAAATGAATCCCTGAGATGAAAATAGTTGATTTCGGAGCATGATTTTTGAACAGGAGCTTCAACGGTTTTGTGGCATATGAGAAATTCCCTAAGCCCAGGACCCATCGATTTTGGTCTAAAATGAAAATTTTAAAAGTGCCCCTATTTCTGCTTTAAACTTTAGTTACCATCCCAAAATGAATCCCTGAGATGAAAAAAGTTGATTTCAGAGCATGATTTTTGAACAGGAGCTTCAACGGTTTTGTGGCATATGAGAAATTCCCTAAGCCCCGGACCCATCGATTTTTGTCAAAAATGAAAATTTTAAAAGTGCCCCTATTTGTGCTTTAAACTTTAGTTACCATCCCAAAATGAATCCCTGAGATGAAAAAAGTTGATTTCGGAGCATGATTTTTGAACAGGAACTTCAACGGTTTTGGGGCATATGAGAAATTCCCTAAGCCCCGGACCCATCGATTTTGGTCAAAAATGGAAATTTTAAAAGTGCCCCTATTTCTGCTTTAAACTTTAGTTACCATCCCAAAATGAATCCCTGAGATGAAAAAAGTTGATTTCGGAGCATGATTTTTGAACAGGAGCTTCAACGGTTTTGTGGCATATGAGAAATTCCCTAAGCCCCGGACCCATCGATTTTGGTCAAAAATGAAAATTTTAAAAGTGCCCCTATTTCTGCTTTAAACTTTAGTTACCATCCCAAAATGAATCCCTGAGATGAAAAAAGTTGATTTCGGAGCATGATTTTTGAACAGGAGCTTCAACGGTTTTGGGGCATATGAGAAATCCCCTAAGCCCCGGACCCATCGATTTTGGTCAAAAATGAAAATTTTAAAAGTGCCCCTATTTCTGCTTTAAACTTTAGTTACCATCCCAAAATGAATCCCTGAGATGAAAAAAGTTGATTTCGGAGCATGATTTTTGAACAGGAGCTTCAACGGTTTTGGGGCATATGAGAAATTCCCTAAGCCCCGGACCCATCGATTTTGGTCAAAAATGAAATTTTTAAAAGTGCCCCTATTTCTGCTTTAAACTTTAGTTACCATCCCAAAATGAATCCCTGAGATGAAAATAGTTGATTTCGGAGCATGATTTTTGAACAGGAGCTTCAACGGTTTTGTGGCATATGAGAAATTCCCTAAGCCCAGGACCCATCGATTTTGGTCTAAAATGAAAATTTTAAAAGTGCCCCTATTTCTGCTTTAAACTTTAGTTACCATCCCAAAATGAATCCCTGAGATGAAAAAAGTTGATTTCAGAGCATAATTTTTGAACAGGAGCTTCAACGGTTTTGTGGCATATGAGAAATTCCCTAAGCCCCGGACCCATCGATTTTTGTCAAAAATGAAAATTTTAAAAGTGCCCCTATTTCTGCTTTAAACTTTAGTTACCATCCCAAAATGAATCCCTGAGATGAAAAAAGTTGATTTCAGAGCATGATTTTTGAACAGGAGCTTCAACGGTGTTGTGGCATATGAGAAATTCCCTAAGTCCCGGACCCATCGATTTTGGTCAAAAATGAAAATTTTAAAAGTGCCCCTATTTCTGCTTTAAACTTTAGTTACCATCCCAAAATGAATCCCTGAGATGAAAATAGTTGATTTCGGAGCATGATTTTTGAACAGGAGCTTCAACGGTTTTGTGGCATATGAGAAATTCCCTAAGCCCAGGACCCATCGATTTTGGTCTAAAATGAACATTTTAAAAGTGCCCCTATTTCTGCTTTAAACTTTAGTTACCATCCCAAAATGAATTCCTGAGATGAAAAAAGTTGATTTCAGAGCATGATTTTTGAACAGGAGCTTCAACGGTGTTGTGGCATATGAGAAATTCCCTAAGCCCCGGACCCATCGATTTTTGTCAAAAATGAAAATTTTAAAAGTGCCCCTATTTCTGCTTTAAACTTTAGTTACCATCCCGAAATGAATCCCTGAGATGAAAAAAGTTGATTTCGGAGCATGATTTTTGAACAGGAGCTTCAACGGTTTTGGGGCATATGAGAAATTCCCTAAGCCCCGGAACCATCGATTTTGGTCAAAAATGAAAATTTTAAAAGTGCCCCTATTTCTGCTTTAAACTTTAGTTACCATCCCAAAATGAATCCCTGAGGTGAAAAAAGTTGATTTCGGAGCATGATTTTTGAACAGGAGCTTCAACGGTTTTGGGGCATATGAGAAATTCCCTAAGCCCCGGACCCATCGATTTTGGTCAAAAATGAAAATTTTAAAAGTGCCCCTATTTCTGCTTTAAACTTTAGTTACCATCCCAAAATGAATCCCTGAGATGAAAAAAGTTGATTTCGGAGCATGATTTTTGAACAGGAGCTTCAACGGTTTTGGGGCATATGAGAAATTCCCTAAGCCCCGGACCCATCGATTTTGGTCAAAAATGAAAATTTTAAAAGTGCCCCTATTTCTGCTTTAAACTTTAGTTACCATCCCAAAATGAATCCCTGAGATGAAAATAGTTGATTTCGGAGCATGATTTTTGAACAGGAGCTTCAACGGTTTTGGGGCATATGAGAAATTCCCTAAGCCCCGGACCCATCGATTTTGGTCAAAAATGAAAATTTTAAAAGTGCCCCTATTTCTGCTTTAAACTTTAGTTACCATCCCAAAATGAATCCCTGAGATGAAAAAAGTTGATTTCAGAGCATGATTTTTGAACAGTAGCTTCAACGGTTTTGTGGCATATGAGAAATTTCCTAAGCCCTGGACCCATCGATTTTGGTCAAAAATGAAAATTTTAAAAGTGCCCCTATTTCTGCTTTAAACTTTAGTTACCATCCCAAAATGAATCCCTGAGATGAAAAAAGTTGATTTCGGAGCATGATTTTTGAACAGGAGCTTCAACGGTTTTGGGGCATATGAGAAATTCCCTAAGCCCCGGACCAATTGATTTTGGTCAAAAATGAAAATTTTAAAAGTGCCCCTATTTCTGCTTTAAACTTTAGTTACCATCCCAAAATGAATCCCTGAGATGAAAAAAGTTGATTTCGGAGCACGATTTTTGAACAGGAGCTTCAACGGTTTTGGTGCATATGAGAAATTCCCTAAGCCCCGGACCCATCGATTTTGGTCAAAAATGAAAATGTTAAAAGTGCCCCTATTTCTGCTTTAAACTTTAGTTACCATCCCAAAATGAATCCCTGAGATGAAAAAAGTTGATTTCGGAGCACGATTTTTGAACAGGAGCTTCAACGGTTTTGGTGCATATGAGAAATTCCCTAAGCCCCGGACCCATCGATTTTGTTCAAAAATGAAAATGTTAAAAGTGCCCCTATTTCTGCTTTAAACTTTAGTTACCATCCCAAAATGAATCCCTGAGATGAAAAAAGTTGATTTCGGAGCACGATTTTTGAACAGGAGCTTCAACGGTTTTGGGGCATATGAGAAATTCCCTAAGCCCCGGACCCATCGATTTTGGTCAAAAATGAAAATTTTAAAAGTGCCCCTATTTCTGCTTTAAACTTTAGTTACCATCCCAAAATGAATCCCTGAGATGAAAAAAGTTGATTTCGGAGCATGATTTTTGAACAGGAGCTTCAACGGTTTTGGGGCATATGAGAAATTCCCTAAGCCCCGGACCCATCGATTTTGGTCAAAAATGAAAATTTTAAAAGTGCCCCTATTTCTGCTTTAAACTTTAGTTACCATCCCAAAATGAATCCCTGAGATGAAAAAAGTTGATTTCAGAGTATGATTTTTGAACAGTAGCTTCAACGGTTTTGTGGCATATGAGAAATTTCCTAAGCCCTGGACCCATCGATTTTGGTCAAAAATGAAAATTTTAAAAGTGCCCCTATTTCTGCTTTAAACTTTAGTTACCATCCCAAAATGAATCCCTGAGATGAAAAAAGTTGATTTCGGAGCATGATTTTTGAACAGGAGCTTCAACGGTTTTGGGGCATATGAGAAATTCCCTAAGCCCAGGACCCATCGATTTTGGTCAAAAATGAAAATTTTAAAAGTGCCCCTATTTCTGCTTTAAACTTTAGTTACCATCCCAAAATGAATCCCTGAGATGAAAAAAGTTGATTTCGGAGCATGATTTTTGAACAGGAGCTTCAACGGTTTTGGGGCATATGAGAAATTCCCTAAGCCCCGGACCCATCGATTTTGGTCAAAAATGAAAATTTTAAAAGTGCCCCTATTTCTGCTTTAAACTTTAGTTACCATCCCAAAATGAATCCCTGAGATGAAAAAAGTTGATTTCGGAGCATGATTTTTGAACAGGAGCTTCAACGGTTTTGTGGCATATGAGAAATTCCCTAAGCCCCAGACCAATTGATTTTGGTCAAAAATGAAAATTTTAAAAGTGCCCCTATTTCTGCTTTAAACTTTAGTTACCATCCCAAAATGAATCCCTGAGATGAAAAAAGTTGATTTCGGAGCATGATTTTTGAACAGGAGTTTCAACGGTTTTGGGGCATATGAGAAATTCCCTAAGCCCCGGACCCATCGATTTTGGCCAAAAATGAAAATTTTAAAAGTGCCCCTATTTCTGCTTTAAACTTTAGTTACCATCCCAAAATGAATCCCTGAGATGAAAAAAGTTGATTTCAGAGCATGATTTTTGAACAGTAGCTTCAACGGTTTTGTGGCATATGAGAAATTTCCTAAGCCCTGGACCCATCGATTTTGGTCAAAAATGAAAATTTTAAAAGTGCCCCTATTTCTGCTTTAAACTTTAGTTACCATCCCAAAATGAATCCCTGAGATGAAAAAAGTTGATTTCGGAGCATGATTTTTGAACAGGAGCTTCAACGGTTTTGGGGCATATGAGAAATTCCCTAAGCCCCGGACCCATCGATTTTGGTCAAAAATGAAAATGTTAAAAGTGCCCCTATTTCTGCTTTAAACTTTAGTTACCATCCCAAAATGAATCCCTGAGATGAAAAAAGTTGATTTCGGAGCACGATTTTTGAACAGGAGCTTCAACGGTTTTGGGGCATATGAGAAATTCCCTAAGCCCCGGACCCATCGATTTTGGTCAAAAATGAAAATTTTAAAAGTGCCCCTATTTCTGCTTTAAACTTTAGTTACCATCCCAAAATGAATCCCTGAGATGAAAAAAGTTGATTTCGGAGCATGATTTTTGAACAGGAGCTTCAACGGTTTTGGGGCATATGAGAAATTCCCTAAGCCCCGGACCCATCGATTTTGGTCAAAAATGAAAATTTTAAAAGTGCCCCTATTTCTGCTTTAAACTTTAGTTACCATCCCAAAATGAATCCCTGAGATGAAAAAAGTTGATTTCAGAGCATGATTTTTGAACAGTAGCTTCAACGGTTTTGTGGCATATGAGAAATTTCCTAAGCCCTGGACCCATCGATTTTGGTCAAAAATGAAAATTTTAAAAGTGCCCCTATTTCTGCTTTAAACTTTAGTTACCATCCCAAAATGAATCCCTGAGATGAAAAAAGTTGATTTCGGAGCATGATTTTTGAACAGGAGCTTCAACGGTTTTGGGGCATATGAGAAATTCCCTAAGCCCAGGACCCATCGATTTTGGTCAAAAATGAAAATTTTAAAAGTGCCCCTATTTCTGCTTTAAACTTTAGTTACCATCCCAAAATGAATCCCTGAGATGAAAAAAGTTGATTTCGGAGCATGATTTTTGAACAGGAGCTTCAACGGTTTTGGGGCATATGAGAAATTCCCTAAGCCCCGGACCCATCGATTTTGGTCAAAAATGAAAATTTTAAAAGTGCCCCTATTTCTGCTTTAAACTTTAGTTACCATCCCAAAATGAATCCCTGAGATGAAAAAAGTTGATTTCGGAGCATGATTTTTGAACAGGAGCTTCAACGGTTTTGGGGCATATGAGAAATTCCCTAAGCCCCGGACCAATTGATTTTGGTCAAAAATGAAAATTTTAAAAGTGCCCCTATTTCTGCTTTAAACTTTAGTTACCATCCCAAAATGAATCCCTGAGATGAAAAAAGTTGATTTCGGAGCATGATTTTTGAACAGGAGTTTCAACGGTTTTGGGGCATATGAGAAATTCCCTAAGCCCCGGACCCATCGATTTTGGCCAAAAATGAAAATTTTAAAAGTGCCCCTATTTCTGCTTTAAACTTTAGTTACCATCCCAAAATGAATCCCTGAGATGAAAAAAGTTGATTTCAGAGCATGATTTTTGAACAGGAGCTTCAACGGTTTTGTGGCATATGAGAAATTCCCTAAGCCCCGGACCCATCGATTTTGGTCAAAAATGAAAATTTTAAAAGTGCCCCTATTTCTGCTTTAAACTTTAGTTACCATCCCAAAATGAATCCCTGAGATGAAAAAAGTTGATTTCGGAGCATGATTTTTGAACAGGAGCTTCAACGGTTTTGGGGCATATGAGAAATTCCCTAAGCCCCGGACCCATCGATATAGGTCAAAAATGAAAATTTTAAAAGTGCCCCAATTTCTGCTTTAAACTTTAGTTACCATCCCAAAATGAATCCCTGAGATGAAAAAAGTTGATTTCGGAGCATGATTTTTGAACAGGAGCTTCAACGGTTTTGGGGCATATGAGAAATTCCCTAAGCCCCGGACCCATCGATTTTGGTCAAAAATGAAAATTTTAAAAGTGCCCCTATTTCTGCTCTAAACTTTAGTTACCATCCCAAAATGAATCCCTGAGATGAAAAAAGTTGATTTCGGAGCATGATTTTTGAACAGGAGCTTCAACGGTTTTGGGGCATATGAGAAATTCCCTAAGCCCCGGACCCATCGATTTTGGTCAAAAATGAAAATTTTAAAAGTGCCCCTATTTCTGCTTTAAACTTTAGTTACCATCCCAAAATAAATCCCTGATATGAAAAAAGTTGATTTCGGAGCATGATTTTTGAACAGGAGCTTCAACGGTTTTGGGGCATATGAGAAATTCCCTAAGCCCCGGACCCATCGATATAGGTCAAAAATGAAAATTTTAAAAGTGCCCCAATTTCTGCTTTAAACTTTAGTTACCATCCCAAAATGAATCCCTGAGATGAAAAAAGTTGATTTCGGAGCATGATTTTTGAACAGGAGCTTCAACGGTTTTGGGGCATATGAGAAATTCCCTAAGCCCCGGACCCATCGATTTTGGTCAAAAATGAAAATTTTAAAAGTGCCCCTATTTCTGCTCTAAACTTTAGTTACCATCCCAAAATGAATCCCTGAGATGAAAAAAGTTGATTTCGGAGCATGATTTTTGAACAGGAGCTTCAACGGTTTTGGGGCATATGAGAAATTCCCTAAGTCCCGGACCCATCGATTTTGGTCAAAAATGAAAATTTTAAAAGTGCCCCTATTTCTGCTTTAAACTTTAGTTACCATCCCAAAATGAATCCCTGAGATGAAAAAAGTTGATTTCGGAGCATGATTTTTGAACAGGAGCTTCATCGGTTTTGGGGCATATGAGAAATTCCCTAAGCCCCGCACCCATCGATTTTGGTCAAAAATGAAATTTTTAAATGTGCCCCTATTTCTGCTTTAAACTTTAGTTACCATCCCAAAATGAATCCCTGAGATGAAAATAGTTGATTTCGGAGCATGATTTTTGAACAGGAGCTTCAACGGTTTTGTGGCATATGAGAAATTCCCTAAGCCCAGGACCCATCGATTTTGGTCTAAAATGAAATTTTTAAAAGTGCCCCTATTTCTGCTTTAAACTTTAGTTACCATCCCAAAATGAATCCCTGAGATGAAAAAAGTTGATTTCAGAGCATGATTTTTGAACAGGAGCTTCAACGGTGTTGTGGCATATGAGAAATTCCCTAAGCCCCGGACCCATCGATTTTTGTCAAAAATGAAAATTTTAAAAGTGCCCCTATTTCTGCTTTAAACTTTAGTTACCATCCCGAAATGAATCCCTGAGATGAAAAAAGTTGATTTCGGAGCATGATTTTTGAACAGGAGCTTCAACGGTTTTGGGGCATATGAGAAATTCCCTAAGCCCCGGAACCATCGATTTTGGTCAAAAATGAAAATTTTAAAAGTGCCCCTATTTCTGCTTTAAACTTTAGTTACCATCCCAAAATGAATCCCTGAGATGAAAAAAGTTGATTTCGGAGCATGATTTTTGAACAGGAGCTTCAACGGTTTTGGGGCATATGAGAAATTCCCTAAGCCCCGGACCCATCGATTTTGGTCAAAAATGAAAATTTTAAAAGTGCCCCTATTTCTGCTTTAAACTTTAGTTACCATCCCAAAATGAATCC
>NW_026969081.1:0-55492 GCF_028390025.1 Pseudophryne corroboree
GCAAAGACAGATAGGCTGTGCCTAAGGTATTAGTAGTGGCATCCCAGTGCGCCACAGCACCAGTCACCTGTTCACCCCTGCAACACAGAGCATGATAATAATAGAGATAGATAGATAGATAGATAGATAGATAGATAGATAGATAGATAGATAGATAGATAGATTAGATAAGATAAGATAACTGTAAATAGATAATATTAGAGTTAAGATAGATGTGTATATATATATCTATATATATATATATATATATCTATGTATATATATAGATAAGATAGATTGTAATTAGATACGCCTAAAGGTAAGTTAAGATAGGTAGATAGATATATAGATAAGATAGATTGTAAGTAGATAATATTAGAGTTAAGATAAAATCATTATCATGCCCTAATGTTGCACCTTTGTCTTTTCTAAGTATCAATGTCTGCCAGGAACATATTATCACACTTCTCTCTTTTTCCAGGTGGGCATTCTCCATGACGCAACATGTGAGGGGAACATCAAGCAAGCTACATCCCTACCTATTGCGAGGCCACCTTGACTCCAGACTTGTCACGGCAACGACCAAAGGGGAACTACAGCCAAAGAAAACCCAGGACAGGTAATTAATGATTATTAATTACTGATAATATTTCACTGGTATACATCGATGCTTCAGAAATAGGGCAATAGGGAAGGGGCAAAGACAGATAGGCTGTGCCTAAGGTATTAGTAGTGGCATCCCAGTGCGCCACAGCACCAGTCACCTGTTCACCCCTGCAACACAGAGCATGATAATAATAGAGATAGATAGATAGATAGATAGATAGATAGATAGATAGATTAGATAAGATAAGATAACTGTAAATAGATAATATTAGAGTTAAGATAGATGTGTATATATATATCTATATATATATATATATCTATGTATATATATAGATAAGATAGATTGTAATTAGATACGCCTAAAGGTAAGTTAAGATAGGTAGATAGATATATAGATAAGATAGATTGTAAGTAGATAATATTAGAGTTAAGATAAAATCATTATCATGCCCTAATGTTGCACCTTTGTCTTTTCTAAGTATCAATGTCTGCCAGGAACATATTATCACACTTCTCTCTTTTTCCAGGTGGGCATTCTCCATGACGCAACATGTGAGGGGAACATCAAGCAAGCTACATCCCTGCCTATTGCGAGGCCACCTTGACTCCAGACTTGTCACGGCAACGACCAAAGGGGAACTACAGCCAAAGAAAACCCAGGACAGGTAATTAATGATTATTAATTACTGATAATATTTCACTGGTATACATCGATGCTTCAGAAATAGGGCAATAGGGAAGGGGCAAAGACAGATAGGCTGTGCCTAAGGTATTAGTAGTGGCATCCCAGTGCGCCACAGCACCAGTCACCTGTTCACCCCTGCAACACAGAGCATGATAATAATAGAGATAGATAGATAGATAGATAGATAGATAGATAGATAGATAGATTAGATAAGATAAGATAACTGTAAATAGATAATATTAGAGTTAAGATAGATGTGTATATATATATCTATATATATATATATATATATATCTATGTATATATATAGATAAGATAGATTGTAATTAGATACGCCTAAAGGTAAGTTAAGATAGGTAGATAGATATATAGATAAGATAGATTGTAAGTAGATAATATTAGAGTTAAGATAAAATCATTATCATGCCCTAATGTTGCACCTTTGTCTTTTCTAAGTATCAATGTCTGCCAGGAACATATTATCACACTTCTCTCTTTTTCCAGGTGGGCATTCTCCATGACGCAACATGTGAGGGGAACATCAAGCAAGCTACATCCCTACCTATTGCGAGGCCACCTTGACTCCAGACTTGTCACGGCAACGACCAAAGGGGAACTACAGCCAAAGAAAACCCAGGACAGGTAATTAATGATTATTAATTACTGATAATATTTCACTGGTATACATCGATGCTTCAGAAATAGGGCAATAGGGAAGGGGCAAAGACAGATAGGCTGTGCCTAAGGTATTAGTAGTGGCATCCCAGTGCGCCACAGCACCAGTCACCTGTTCACCCCTGCAACACAGAGCATGATAATAATAGAGATAGATAGATAGATAGATAGATAGATAGATAGATAGATAGATAGATAGATTAGATAAGATAAGATAACTGTAAATAGATAATATTAGAGTTAAGATAGATGTGTATATATATATCTATATATATATATATATCTATGTATATATATAGATAAGATAGATTGTAATTAGATACGCCTAAAGGTAAGTTAAGATAGGTAGATAGATATATAGATAAGATAGATTGTAAGTAGATAATATTAGAGTTAAGATAAAATCATTATCATGCCCTAATGTTGCACCTTTGTCTTTTCTAAGTATCAATGTCTGCCAGGAACATATTATCACACTTCTCTCTTTTTCCAGGTGGGCATTCTCCATGACGCAACATGTGAGGGGAACATCAAGCAAGCTACATCCCTGCCTATTGCGAGGCCACCTTGACTCCAGACTTGTCACGGCAACGACCAAAGGGGAACTACAGCCAAAGAAAACCCAGGACAGGTAATTAATGATTATTAATTACTGATAATATTTCACTGGTATACATCGATGCTTCAGAAATAGGGCAATAGGGAAGGGGCAAAGACAGATAGGCTGTGCCTAAGGTATTAGTAGTGGCATCCCAGTGCGCCACAGCACCAGTCACCTGTTCACCCCTGCAACACAGAGCATGATAATAATAGAGATAGATAGATAGATAGATAGATAGATAGATAGATAGATAGATAGATTAGATAAGATAAGATAACTGTAAATAGATAATATTAGAGTTAAGATAGATGTGTATATATATATCTATATATATATATATATATATATATCTATGTATATATATAGATAAGATAGATTGTAATTAGATACGCCTAAAGGTAAGTTAAGATAGGTAGATAGATATATAGATAAGATAGATTGTAAGTAGATAATATTAGAGTTAAGATAAAATCATTATCATGCCCTAATGTTGCACCTTTGTCTTTTCTAAGTATCAATGTCTGCCAGGAACATATTATCACACTTCTCTCTTTTTCCAGGTGGGCATTCTCCATGACGCAACATGTGAGGGGAACATCAAGCAAGCTACATCCCTACCTATTGCGAGGCCACCTTGACTCCAGACTTGTCACGGCAACGACCAAAGGGGAACTACAGCCAAAGAAAACCCAGGACAGGTAATTAATGATTATTAATTACTGATAATATTTCACTGGTATACATCGATGCTTCAGAAATAGGGCAATAGGGAAGGGGCAAAGACAGATAGGCTGTGCCTAAGGTATTAGTAGTGGCATCCCAGTGCGCCACAGCACCAGTCACCTGTTCACCCCTGCAACACAGAGCATGATAATAATAGAGATAGATAGATAGATAGATAGATAGATAGATAGATAGATAGATAGATAGATTAGATAAGATAAGATAACTGTAAATAGATAATATTAGAGTTAAGATAGATGTGTATATATATATCTATATATATATATATATCTATGTATATATATAGATAAGATAGATTGTAATTAGATACGCCTAAAGGTAAGTTAAGATAGGTAGATAGATATATAGATAAGATAGATTGTAAGTAGATAATATTAGAGTTAAGATAAAATCATTATCATGCCCTAATGTTGCACCTTTGTCTTTTCTAAGTATCAATGTCTGCCAGGAACATATTATCACACTTCTCTCTTTTTCCAGGTGGGCATTCTCCATGACGCAACATGTGAGGGGAACATCAAGCAAGCTACATCCCTGCCTATTGCGAGGCCACCTTGACTCCAGACTTGTCACGGCAACGACCAAAGGGGAACTACAGCCAAAGAAAACCCAGGACAGGTAATTAATGATTATTAATTACTGATAATATTTCACTGGTATACATCGATGCTTCAGAAATAGGGCAATAGGGAAGGGGCAAAGACAGATAGGCTGTGCCTAAGGTATTAGTAGTGGCATCCCAGTGCGCCACAGCACCAGTCACCTGTTCACCCCTGCAACACAGAGCATGATAATAATAGAGATAGATAGATAGATAGATAGATAGATAGATAGATAGATAGATTAGATAAGATAAGATAACTGTAAATAGATAATATTAGAGTTAAGATAGATGTGTATATATATATCTATATATATATATATATATATATCTATGTATATATATAGATAAGATAGATTGTAATTAGATACGCCTAAAGGTAAGTTAAGATAGGTAGATAGATATATAGATAAGATAGATTGTAAGTAGATAATATTAGAGTTAAGATAAAATCATTATCATGCCCTAATGTTGCACCTTTGTCTTTTCTAAGTATCAATGTCTGCCAGGAACATATTATCACACTTCTCTCTTTTTCCAGGTGGGCATTCTCCATGACGCAACATGTGAGGGGAACATCAAGCAAGCTACATCCCTGCCTATTGCGAGGCCACCTTGACTCCAGACTTGTCACGGCAACGACCAAAGGGGAACTACAGCCAAAGAAAACCCAGGACAGGTAATTAATGATTATTAATTACTGATAATATTTCACTGGTATACATCGATGCTTCAGAAATAGGGCAATAGGGAAGGGGCAAAGACAGATAGGCTGTGCCTAAGGTATTAGTAGTGGCATCCCAGTGCGCCACAGCACCAGTCACCTGTTCACCCCTGCAACACAGAGCATGATAATAATAGAGATAGATAGATAGATAGATAGATAGATAGATAGATAGATAGATAGATAGATAGATAGATAGATTAGATAAGATAAGATAACTGTAAATAGATAATATTAGAGTTAAGATAGATGTGTATATATATATCTATATATATATATATATATATATATCTATGTATATATATAGATAAGATAGATTGTAATTAGATACGCCTAAAGGTAAGTTAAGATAGGTAGATAGATATATAGATAAGATAGATTGTAAGTAGATAATATTAGAGTTAAGATAAAATCATTATCATGCCCTAATGTTGCACCTTTGTCTTTTCTAAGTATCAATGTCTGCCAGGAACATATTATCACACTTCTCTCTTTTTCCAGGTGGGCATTCTCCATGACGCAACATGTGAGGGGAACATCAAGCAAGCTACATCCCTACCTATTGCGAGGCCACCTTGACTCCAGACTTGTCACGGCAACGACCAAAGGGGAACTACAGCCAAAGAAAACCCAGGACAGGTAATTAATGATTATTAATTACTGATAATATTTCACTGGTATACATCGATGCTTCAGAAATAGGGCAATAGGGAAGGGGCAAAGACAGATAGGCTGTGCCTAAGGTATTAGTAGTGGCATCCCAGTGCGCCACAGCACCAGTCACCTGTTCACCCCTGCAACACAGAGCATGATAATAATAGAGATAGATAGATAGATAGATAGATAGATAGATAGATAGATAGATAGATAGATAGATAGATAGATTAGATAAGATAAGATAACTGTAAATAGATAATATTAGAGTTAAGATAGATGTGTATATATATATCTATATATATATATATATATATATCTATGTATATATATAGATAAGATAGATTGTAATTAGATACGCCTAAAGGTAAGTTAAGATAGGTAGATAGATATATAGATAAGATAGATTGTAAGTAGATAATATTAGAGTTAAGATAAAATCATTATCATGCCCTAATGTTGCACCTTTGTCTTTTCTAAGTATCAATGTCTGCCAGGAACATATTATCACACTTCTCTCTTTTTCCAGGTGGGCATTCTCCATGACGCAACATGTGAGGGGAACATCAAGCAAGCTACATCCCTACCTATTGCGAGGCCACCTTGACTCCAGACTTGTCACGGCAACGACCAAAGGGGAACTACAGCCAAAGAAAACCCAGGACAGGTAATTAATGATTATTAATTACTGATAATATTTCACTGGTATACATCGATGCTTCAGAAATAGGGCAATAGGGAAGGGGCAAAGACAGATAGGCTGTGCCTAAGGTATTAGTAGTGGCATCCCAGTGCGCCACAGCACCAGTCACCTGTTCACCCCTGCAACACAGAGCATGATAATAATAGAGATAGATAGATAGATAGATAGATAGATAGATAGATAGATTAGATAAGATAAGATAACTGTAAATAGATAATATTAGAGTTAAGATAGATGTGTATATATATATCTATATATATATATATATCTATGTATATATATAGATAAGATAGATTGTAATTAGATACGCCTAAAGGTAAGTTAAGATAGGTAGATAGATATATAGATAAGATAGATTGTAAGTAGATAATATTAGAGTTAAGATAAAATCATTATCATGCCCTAATGTTGCACCTTTGTCTTTTCTAAGTATCAATGTCTGCCAGGAACATATTATCACACTTCTCTCTTTTTCCAGGTGGGCATTCTCCATGACGCAACATGTGAGGGGAACATCAAGCAAGCTACATCCCTGCCTATTGCGAGGCCACCTTGACTCCAGACTTGTCACGGCAACGACCAAAGGGGAACTACAGCCAAAGAAAACCCAGGACAGGTAATTAATGATTATTAATTACTGATAATATTTCACTGGTATACATCGATGCTTCAGAAATAGGGCAATAGGGAAGGGGCAAAGACAGATAGGCTGTGCCTAAGGTATTAGTAGTGGCATCCCAGTGCGCCACAGCACCAGTCACCTGTTCACCCCTGCAACACAGAGCATGATAATAATAGAGATAGATAGATAGATAGATAGATAGATAGATAGATAGATTAGATAAGATAAGATAACTGTAAATAGATAATATTAGAGTTAAGATAGATGTGTATATATATATCTATATATATATATATATATATATCTATGTATATATATAGATAAGATAGATTGTAATTAGATACGCCTAAAGGTAAGTTAAGATAGGTAGATAGATATATAGATAAGATAGATTGTAAGTAGATAATATTAGAGTTAAGATAAAATCATTATCATGCCCTAATGTTGCACCTTTGTCTTTTCTAAGTATCAATGTCTGCCAGGAACATATTATCACACTTCTCTCTTTTTCCAGGTGGGCATTCTCCATGACGCAACATGTGAGGGGAACATCAAGCAAGCTACATCCCTGCCTATTGCGAGGCCACCTTGACTCCAGACTTGTCACGGCAACGACCAAAGGGGAACTACAGCCAAAGAAAACCCAGGACAGGTAATTAATGATTATTAATTACTGATAATATTTCACTGGTATACATCGATGCTTCAGAAATAGGGCAATAGGGAAGGGGCAAAGACAGATAGGCTGTGCCTAAGGTATTAGTAGTGGCATCCCAGTGCGCCACAGCACCAGTCACCTGTTCACCCCTGCAACACAGAGCATGATAATAATAGAGATAGATAGATAGATAGATAGATAGATAGATAGATAGATAGATAGATAGATAGATAGATAGATAGATTAGATAAGATAAGATAACTGTAAATAGATAATATTAGAGTTAAGATAGATGTGTATATATATATCTATATATATATATATATATATATATCTATGTATATATATAGATAAGATAGATTGTAATTAGATACGCCTAAAGGTAAGTTAAGATAGGTAGATAGATATATAGATAAGATAGATTGTAAGTAGATAATATTAGAGTTAAGATAAAATCATTATCATGCCCTAATGTTGCACCTTTGTCTTTTCTAAGTATCAATGTCTGCCAGGAACATATTATCACACTTCTCTCTTTTTCCAGGTGGGCATTCTCCATGACGCAACATGTGAGGGGAACATCAAGCAAGCTACATCCCTGCCTATTGCGAGGCCACCTTGACTCCAGACTTGTCACGGCAACGACCAAAGGGGAACTACAGCCAAAGAAAACCCAGGACAGGTAATTAATGATTATTAATTACTGATAATATTTCACTGGTATACATCGATGCTTCAGAAATAGGGCAATAGGGAAGGGGCAAAGACAGATAGGCTGTGCCTAAGGTATTAGTAGTGGCATCCCAGTGCGCCACAGCACCAGTCACCTGTTCACCCCTGCAACACAGAGCATGATAATAATAGAGATAGATAGATAGATAGATAGATAGATAGATAGATAGATAGATAGATAGATAGATAGATAGATAGATAGATAGATTAGAAAAAATAAGATAAGATAAGATAACTGTAAATAGATAATATTAGAGTTAAGATAGATGTGTATATATATATCTATATATATATATATATATATATCTATGTATATATATAGATAAGATAGATTGTAATTAGATACGCCTAAAGGTAAGTTAAGATAGGTAGATAGATATATAGATAAGATAGATTGTAAGTAGATAATATTAGAGTTAAGATAAAATCATTATCATGCCCTAATGTTGCACCTTTGTCTTTTCTAAGTATCAATGTCTGCCAGGAACATATTATCACACTTCTCTCTTTTTCCAGGTGGGCATTCTCCATGACGCAACATGTGAGGGGAACATCAAGCAAGCTACATCCCTACCTATTGCGAGGCCACCTTGACTCCAGACTTGTCACGGCAACGACCAAAGGGGAACTACAGCCAAAGAAAACCCAGGACAGGTAATTAATGATTATTAATTACTGATAATATTTCACTGGTATACATCGATGCTTCAGAAATAGGGCAATAGGGAAGGGGCAAAGACAGATAGGCTGTGCCTAAGGTATTAGTAGTGGCATCCCAGTGCGCCACAGCACCAGTCACCTGTTCACCCCTGCAACACAGAGCATGATAATAATAGAGATAGATAGATAGATAGATAGATAGATAGATAGATAGATAGATAGATAGATAGATAGATTAGATAAGATAAGATAACTGTAAATAGATAATATTAGAGTTAAGATAGATGTGTATATATATATCTATATATATATATATATCTATGTATATATATAGATAAGATAGATTGTAATTAGATACGCCTAAAGGTAAGTTAAGATAGGTAGATAGATATATAGATAAGATAGATTGTAAGTAGATAATATTAGAGTTAAGATAAAATCATTATCATGCCCTAATGTTGCACCTTTGTCTTTTCTAAGTATCAATGTCTGCCAGGAACATATTATCACACTTCTCTCTTTTTCCAGGTGGGCATTCTCCATGACGCAACATGTGAGGGGAACATCAAGCAAGCTACATCCCTGCCTATTGCGAGGCCACCTTGACTCCAGACTTGTCACGGCAACGACCAAAGGGGAACTACAGCCAAAGAAAACCCAGGACAGGTAATTAATGATTATTAATTACTGATAATATTTCACTGGTATACATCGATGCTTCAGAAATAGGGCAATAGGGAAGGGGCAAAGACAGATAGGCTGTGCCTAAGGTATTAGTAGTGGCATCCCAGTGCGCCACAGCACCAGTCACCTGTTCACCCCTGCAACACAGAGCATGATAATAATAGAGATAGATAGATAGATAGATAGATAGATAGATAGATAGATAGATAGATAGATAGATAGATAGATTAGATAAGATAAGATAACTGTAAATAGATAATATTAGAGTTAAGATAGATGTGTATATATATATCTATATATATATATATATATATATATCTATGTATATATATAGATAAGATAGATTGTAATTAGATACGCCTAAAGGTAAGTTAAGATAGGTAGATAGATATATAGATAAGATAGATTGTAAGTAGATAATATTAGAGTTAAGATAAAATCATTATCATGCCCTAATGTTGCACCTTTGTCTTTTCTAAGTATCAATGTCTGCCAGGAACATATTATCACACTTCTCTCTTTTTCCAGGTGGGCATTCTCCATGACGCAACATGTGAGGGGAACATCAAGCAAGCTACATCCCTACCTATTGCGAGGCCACCTTGACTCCAGACTTGTCACGGCAACGACCAAAGGGGAACTACAGCCAAAGAAAACCCAGGACAGGTAATTAATGATTATTAATTACTGATAATATTTCACTGGTATACATCGATGCTTCAGAAATAGGGCAATAGGGAAGGGGCAAAGACAGATAGGCTGTGCCTAAGGTATTAGTAGTGGCATCCCAGTGCGCCACAGCACCAGTCACCTGTTCACCCCTGCAACACAGAGCATGATAATAATAGAGATAGATAGATAGATAGATAGATAGATAGATAGATAGATAGATAGATAGATAGATAGATTAGATAAGATAAGATAACTGTAAATAGATAATATTAGAGTTAAGATAGATGTGTATATATATATCTATATATATATATATATCTATGTATATATATAGATAAGATAGATTGTAATTAGATACGCCTAAAGGTAAGTTAAGATAGGTAGATAGATATATAGATAAGATAGATTGTAAGTAGATAATATTAGAGTTAAGATAAAATCATTATCATGCCCTAATGTTGCACCTTTGTCTTTTCTAAGTATCAATGTCTGCCAGGAACATATTATCACACTTCTCTCTTTTTCCAGGTGGGCATTCTCCATGACGCAACATGTGAGGGGAACATCAAGCAAGCTACATCCCTGCCTATTGCGAGGCCACCTTGACTCCAGACTTGTCACGGCAACGACCAAAGGGGAACTACAGCCAAAGAAAACCCAGGACAGGTAATTAATGATTATTAATTACTGATAATATTTCACTGGTATACATCGATGCTTCAGAAATAGGGCAATAGGGAAGGGGCAAAGACAGATAGGCTGTGCCTAAGGTATTAGTAGTGGCATCCCAGTGCGCCACAGCACCAGTCACCTGTTCACCCCTGCAACACAGAGCATGATAATAATAGAGATAGATAGATAGATAGATAGATAGATAGATAGATAGATAGATAGATAGATAGATAGATAGATAGATAGATAGATTAGAAAAAATAAGATAAGATAAGATAACTGTAAATAGATAATATTAGAGTTAAGATAGATGTGTATATATATATCTATATATATATATATATATATATCTATGTATATATATAGATAAGATAGATTGTAATTAGATACGCCTAAAGGTAAGTTAAGATAGGTAGATAGATATATAGATAAGATAGATTGTAAGTAGATAATATTAGAGTTAAGATAAAATCATTATCATGCCCTAATGTTGCACCTTTGTCTTTTCTAAGTATCAATGTCTGCCAGGAACATATTATCACACTTCTCTCTTTTTCCAGGTGGGCATTCTCCATGACGCAACATGTGAGGGGAACATCAAGCAAGCTACATCCCTACCTATTGCGAGGCCACCTTGACTCCAGACTTGTCACGGCAACGACCAAAGGGGAACTACAGCCAAAGAAAACCCAGGACAGGTAATTAATGATTATTAATTACTGATAATATTTCACTGGTATACATCGATGCTTCAGAAATAGGGCAATAGGGAAGGGGCAAAGACAGATAGGCTGTGCCTAAGGTATTAGTAGTGGCATCCCAGTGCGCCACAGCACCAGTCACCTGTTCACCCCTGCAACACAGAGCATGATAATAATAGAGATAGATAGATAGATAGATAGATAGATAGATAGATAGATAGATAGATAGATAGATTAGATAAGATAAGATAACTGTAAATAGATAATATTAGAGTTAAGATAGATGTGTATATATATATCTATATATATATATATATCTATGTATATATATAGATAAGATAGATTGTAATTAGATACGCCTAAAGGTAAGTTAAGATAGGTAGATAGATATATAGATAAGATAGATTGTAAGTAGATAATATTAGAGTTAAGATAAAATCATTATCATGCCCTAATGTTGCACCTTTGTCTTTTCTAAGTATCAATGTCTGCCAGGAACATATTATCACACTTCTCTCTTTTTCCAGGTGGGCATTCTCCATGACGCAACATGTGAGGGGAACATCAAGCAAGCTACATCCCTGCCTATTGCGAGGCCACCTTGACTCCAGACTTGTCACGGCAACGACCAAAGGGGAACTACAGCCAAAGAAAACCCAGGACAGGTAATTAATGATTATTAATTACTGATAATATTTCACTGGTATACATCGATGCTTCAGAAATAGGGCAATAGGGAAGGGGCAAAGACAGATAGGCTGTGCCTAAGGTATTAGTAGTGGCATCCCAGTGCGCCACAGCACCAGTCACCTGTTCACCCCTGCAACACAGAGCATGATAATAATAGAGATAGATAGATAGATAGATAGATAGATAGATAGATAGATAGATAGATAGATAGATAGATAGATAGATAGATAGATAGATAGATAGATTAGATAAGATAAGATAACTGTAAATAGATAATATTAGAGTTAAGATAGATGTGTATATATATATCTATATATATATATATATATATATCTATGTATATATATAGATAAGATAGATTGTAATTAGATACGCCTAAAGGTAAGTTAAGATAGGTAGATAGATATATAGATAAGATAGATTGTAAGTAGATAATATTAGAGTTAAGATAAAATCATTATCATGCCCTAATGTTGCACCTTTGTCTTTTCTAAGTATCAATGTCTGCCAGGAACATATTATCACACTTCTCTCTTTTTCCAGGTGGGCATTCTCCATGACGCAACATGTGAGGGGAACATCAAGCAAGCTACATCCCTGCCTATTGCGAGGCCACCTTGACTCCAGACTTGTCACGGCAACGACCAAAGGGGAACTACAGCCAAAGAAAACCCAGGACAGGTAATTAATGATTATTAATTACTGATAATATTTCACTGGTATACATCGATGCTTCAGAAATAGGGCAATAGGGAAGGGGCAAAGACAGATAGGCTGTGCCTAAGGTATTAGTAGTGGCATCCCAGTGCGCCACAGCACCAGTCACCTGTTCACCCCTGCAACACAGAGCATGATAATAATAGAGATAGATAGATAGATAGATAGATAGATAGATAGATAGATTAGATAAGATAAGATAACTGTAAATAGATAATATTAGAGTTAAGATAGATGTGTATATATATATCTATATATATATATATATATATATATCTATGTATATATATAGATAAGATAGATTGTAATTAGATACGCCTAAAGGTAAGTTAAGATAGGTAGATAGATATATAGATAAGATAGATTGTAAGTAGATAATATTAGAGTTAAGATAAAATCATTATCATGCCCTAATGTTGCACCTTTGTCTTTTCTAAGTATCAATGTCTGCCAGGAACATATTATCACACTTCTCTCTTTTTCCAGGTGGGCATTCTCCATGACGCAACATGTGAGGGGAACATCAAGCAAGCTACATCCCTACCTATTGCGAGGCCACCTTGACTCCAGACTTGTCACGGCAACGACCAAAGGGGAACTACAGCCAAAGAAAACCCAGGACAGGTAATTAATGATTATTAATTACTGATAATATTTCACTGGTATACATCGATGCTTCAGAAATAGGGCAATAGGGAAGGGGCAAAGACAGATAGGCTGTGCCTAAGGTATTAGTAGTGGCATCCCAGTGCGCCACAGCACCAGTCACCTGTTCACCCCTGCAACACAGAGCATGATAATAATAGAGATAGATAGATAGATAGATAGATAGATAGATAGATAGATTAGATAAGATAAGATAACTGTAAATAGATAATATTAGAGTTAAGATAGATGTGTATATATATATCTATATATATATATATATATATATCTATGTATATATATAGATAAGATAGATTGTAATTAGATACGCCTAAAGGTAAGTTAAGATAGGTAGATAGATATATAGATAAGATAGATTGTAAGTAGATAATATTAGAGTTAAGATAAAATCATTATCATGCCCTAATGTTGCACCTTTGTCTTTTCTAAGTATCAATGTCTGCCAGGAACATATTATCACACTTCTCTCTTTTTCCAGGTGGGCATTCTCCATGACGCAACATGTGAGGGGAACATCAAGCAAGCTACATCCCTGCCTATTGCGAGGCCACCTTGACTCCAGACTTGTCACGGCAACGACCAAAGGGGAACTACAGCCAAAGAAAACCCAGGACAGGTAATTAATGATTATTAATTACTGATAATATTTCACTGGTATACATCGATGCTTCAGAAATAGGGCAATAGGGAAGGGGCAAAGACAGATAGGCTGTGCCTAAGGTATTAGTAGTGGCATCCCAGTGCGCCACAGCACCAGTCACCTGTTCACCCCTGCAACACAGAGCATGATAATAATAGAGATAGATAGATAGATAGATAGATAGATAGATAGATAGATAGATAGATAGATAGATAGATAGATAGATAGATTAGATAAGATAAGATAACTGTAAATAGATAATATTAGAGTTAAGATAGATGTGTATATATATATCTATATATATATATATATATATATATCTATGTATATATATAGATAAGATAGATTGTAATTAGATACGCCTAAAGGTAAGTTAAGATAGGTAGATAGATATATAGATAAGATAGATTGTAAGTAGATAATATTAGAGTTAAGATAAAATCATTATCATGCCCTAATGTTGCACCTTTGTCTTTTCTAAGTATCAATGTCTGCCAGGAACATATTATCACACTTCTCTCTTTTTCCAGGTGGGCATTCTCCATGACGCAACATGTGAGGGGAACATCAAGCAAGCTACATCCCTACCTATTGCGAGGCCACCTTGACTCCAGACTTGTCACGGCAACGACCAAAGGGGAACTACAGCCAAAGAAAACCCAGGACAGGTAATTAATGATTATTAATTACTGATAATATTTCACTGGTATACATCGATGCTTCAGAAATAGGGCAATAGGGAAGGGGCAAAGACAGATAGGCTGTGCCTAAGGTATTAGTAGTGGCATCCCAGTGCGCCACAGCACCAGTCACCTGTTCACCCCTGCAACACAGAGCATGATAATAATAGAGATAGATAGATAGATAGATAGATAGATAGATAGATAGATAGATAGATAGATAGATAGATTAGATAAGATAAGATAACTGTAAATAGATAATATTAGAGTTAAGATAGATGTGTATATATATATCTATATATATATATATATCTATGTATATATATAGATAAGATAGATTGTAATTAGATACGCCTAAAGGTAAGTTAAGATAGGTAGATAGATATATAGATAAGATAGATTGTAAGTAGATAATATTAGAGTTAAGATAAAATCATTATCATGCCCTAATGTTGCACCTTTGTCTTTTCTAAGTATCAATGTCTGCCAGGAACATATTATCACACTTCTCTCTTTTTCCAGGTGGGCATTCTCCATGACGCAACATGTGAGGGGAACATCAAGCAAGCTACATCCCTGCCTATTGCGAGGCCACCTTGACTCCAGACTTGTCACGGCAACGACCAAAGGGGAACTACAGCCAAAGAAAACCCAGGACAGGTAATTAATGATTATTAATTACTGATAATATTTCACTGGTATACATCGATGCTTCAGAAATAGGGCAATAGGGAAGGGGCAAAGACAGATAGGCTGTGCCTAAGGTATTAGTAGTGGCATCCCAGTGCGCCACAGCACCAGTCACCTGTTCACCCCTGCAACACAGAGCATGATAATAATAGAGATAGATAGATAGATAGATAGATAGATAGATAGATAGATAGATAGATAGATAGATAGATAGATAGATTAGAAAAGATAAGATAAGATAACTGTAAATAGATAATATTAGAGTTAAGATAGATGTGTATATATATATCTATATATATATATATATATATATCTATGTATATATATAGATAAGATAGATTGTAATTAGATACGCCTAAAGGTAAGTTAAGATAGGTAGATAGATATATAGATAAGATAGATTGTAAGTAGATAATATTAGAGTTAAGATAAAATCATTATCATGCCCTAATGTTGCACCTTTGTCTTTTCTAAGTATCAATGTCTGCCAGGAACATATTATCACACTTCTCTCTTTTTCCAGGTGGGCATTCTCCATGACGCAACATGTGAGGGGAACATCAAGCAAGCTACATCCCTACCTATTGCGAGGCCACCTTGACTCCAGACTTGTCACGGCAACGACCAAAGGGGAACTACAGCCAAAGAAAACCCAGGACAGGTAATTAATGATTATTAATTACTGATAATATTTCACTGGTATACATCGATGCTTCAGAAATAGGGCAATAGGGAAGGGGCAAAGACAGATAGGCTGTGCCTAAGGTATTAGTAGTGGCATCCCAGTGCGCCACAGCACCAGTCACCTGTTCACCCCTGCAACACAGAGCATGATAATAATAGAGATAGATAGATAGATAGATAGATAGATAGATAGATAGATAGATAGATAGATAGATTAGATAAGATAAGATAACTGTAAATAGATAATATTAGAGTTAAGATAGATGTGTATATATATATCTATATATATATATATATCTATGTATATATATAGATAAGATAGATTGTAATTAGATACGCCTAAAGGTAAGTTAAGATAGGTAGATAGATATATAGATAAGATAGATTGTAAGTAGATAATATTAGAGTTAAGATAAAATCATTATCATGCCCTAATGTTGCACCTTTGTCTTTTCTAAGTATCAATGTCTGCCAGGAACATATTATCACACTTCTCTCTTTTTCCAGGTGGGCATTCTCCATGACGCAACATGTGAGGGGAACATCAAGCAAGCTACATCCCTGCCTATTGCGAGGCCACCTTGACTCCAGACTTGTCACGGCAACGACCAAAGGGGAACTACAGCCAAAGAAAACCCAGGACAGGTAATTAATGATTATTAATTACTGATAATATTTCACTGGTATACATCGATGCTTCAGAAATAGGGCAATAGGGAAGGGGCAAAGACAGATAGGCTGTGCCTAAGGTATTAGTAGTGGCATCCCAGTGCGCCACAGCACCAGTCACCTGTTCACCCCTGCAACACAGAGCATGATAATAATAGAGATAGATAGATAGATAGATAGATAGATAGATAGATAGATAGATAGATAGATAGATAGATAGATAGATAGATAGATAGATTAGAAAAAATAAGATAAGATAAGATAACTGTAAATAGATAATATTAGAGTTAAGATAGATGTGTATATATATATCTATATATATATATATATATATATCTATGTATATATATAGATAAGATAGATTGTAATTAGATACGCCTAAAGGTAAGTTAAGATAGGTAGATAGATATATAGATAAGATAGATTGTAAGTAGATAATATTAGAGTTAAGATAAAATCATTATCATGCCCTAATGTTGCACCTTTGTCTTTTCTAAGTATCAATGTCTGCCAGGAACATATTATCACACTTCTCTCTTTTTCCAGGTGGGCATTCTCCATGACGCAACATGTGAGGGGAACATCAAGCAAGCTACATCCCTACCTATTGCGAGGCCACCTTGACTCCAGACTTGTCACGGCAACGACCAAAGGGGAACTACAGCCAAAGAAAACCCAGGACAGGTAATTAATGATTATTAATTACTGATAATATTTCACTGGTATACATCGATGCTTCAGAAATAGGGCAATAGGGAAGGGGCAAAGACAGATAGGCTGTGCCTAAGGTATTAGTAGTGGCATCCCAGTGCGCCACAGCACCAGTCACCTGTTCACCCCTGCAACACAGAGCATGATAATAATAGAGATAGATAGATAGATAGATAGATAGATAGATAGATAGATAGATAGATAGATAGATAGATTAGATAAGATAAGATAACTGTAAATAGATAATATTAGAGTTAAGATAGATGTGTATATATATATCTATATATATATATATATCTATGTATATATATAGATAAGATAGATTGTAATTAGATACGCCTAAAGGTAAGTTAAGATAGGTAGATAGATATATAGATAAGATAGATTGTAAGTAGATAATATTAGAGTTAAGATAAAATCATTATCATGCCCTAATGTTGCACCTTTGTCTTTTCTAAGTATCAATGTCTGCCAGGAACATATTATCACACTTCTCTCTTTTTCCAGGTGGGCATTCTCCATGACGCAACATGTGAGGGGAACATCAAGCAAGCTACATCCCTGCCTATTGCGAGGCCACCTTGACTCCAGACTTGTCACGGCAACGACCAAAGGGGAACTACAGCCAAAGAAAACCCAGGACAGGTAATTAATGATTATTAATTACTGATAATATTTCACTGGTATACATCGATGCTTCAGAAATAGGGCAATAGGGAAGGGGCAAAGACAGATAGGCTGTGCCTAAGGTATTAGTAGTGGCATCCCAGTGCGCCACAGCACCAGTCACCTGTTCACCCCTGCAACACAGAGCATGATAATAATAGAGATAGATAGATAGATAGATAGATAGATAGATAGATAGATAGATAGATAGATAGATAGATAGATAGATTAGAAAAGATAAGATAAGATAACTGTAAATAGATAATATTAGAGTTAAGATAGATGTGTATATATATATCTATATATATATATATATATATATCTATGTATATATATAGATAAGATAGATTGTAATTAGATACGCCTAAAGGTAAGTTAAGATAGGTAGATAGATATATAGATAAGATAGATTGTAAGTAGATAATATTAGAGTTAAGATAAAATCATTATCATGCCCTAATGTTGCACCTTTGTCTTTTCTAAGTATCAATGTCTGCCAGGAACATATTATCACACTTCTCTCTTTTTCCAGGTGGGCATTCTCCATGACGCAACATGTGAGGGGAACATCAAGCAAGCTACATCCCTACCTATTGCGAGGCCACCTTGACTCCAGACTTGTCACGGCAACGACCAAAGGGGAACTACAGCCAAAGAAAACCCAGGACAGGTAATTAATGATTATTAATTACTGATAATATTTCACTGGTATACATCGATGCTTCAGAAATAGGGCAATAGGGAAGGGGCAAAGACAGATAGGCTGTGCCTAAGGTATTAGTAGTGGCATCCCAGTGCGCCACAGCACCAGTCACCTGTTCACCCCTGCAACACAGAGCATGATAATAATAGAGATAGATAGATAGATAGATAGATAGATAGATAGATAGATAGATAGATAGATAGATTAGATAAGATAAGATAACTGTAAATAGATAATATTAGAGTTAAGATAGATGTGTATATATATATCTATATATATATATATATCTATGTATATATATAGATAAGATAGATTGTAATTAGATACGCCTAAAGGTAAGTTAAGATAGGTAGATAGATATATAGATAAGATAGATTGTAAGTAGATAATATTAGAGTTAAGATAAAATCATTATCATGCCCTAATGTTGCACCTTTGTCTTTTCTAAGTATCAATGTCTGCCAGGAACATATTATCACACTTCTCTCTTTTTCCAGGTGGGCATTCTCCATGACGCAACATGTGAGGGGAACATCAAGCAAGCTACATCCCTGCCTATTGCGAGGCCACCTTGACTCCAGACTTGTCACGGCAACGACCAAAGGGGAACTACAGCCAAAGAAAACCCAGGACAGGTAATTAATGATTATTAATTACTGATAATATTTCACTGGTATACATCGATGCTTCAGAAATAGGGCAATAGGGAAGGGGCAAAGACAGATAGGCTGTGCCTAAGGTATTAGTAGTGGCATCCCAGTGCGCCACAGCACCAGTCACCTGTTCACCCCTGCAACACAGAGCATGATAATAATAGAGATAGATAGATAGATAGATAGATAGATAGATAGATAGATAGATAGATAGATAGATAGATAGATAGATAGATAGATAGATAGATTAGAAAAAATAAGATAAGATAAGATAACTGTAAATAGATAATATTAGAGTTAAGATAGATGTGTATATATATATCTATATATATATATATATATATATCTATGTATATATATAGATAAGATAGATTGTAATTAGATACGCCTAAAGGTAAGTTAAGATAGGTAGATAGATATATAGATAAGATAGATTGTAAGTAGATAATATTAGAGTTAAGATAAAATCATTATCATGCCCTAATGTTGCACCTTTGTCTTTTCTAAGTATCAATGTCTGCCAGGAACATATTATCACACTTCTCTCTTTTTCCAGGTGGGCATTCTCCATGACGCAACATGTGAGGGGAACATCAAGCAAGCTACATCCCTACCTATTGCGAGGCCACCTTGACTCCAGACTTGTCACGGCAACGACCAAAGGGGAACTACAGCCAAAGAAAACCCAGGACAGGTAATTAATGATTATTAATTACTGATAATATTTCACTGGTATACATCGATGCTTCAGAAATAGGGCAATAGGGAAGGGGCAAAGACAGATAGGCTGTGCCTAAGGTATTAGTAGTGGCATCCCAGTGCGCCACAGCACCAGTCACCTGTTCACCCCTGCAACACAGAGCATGATAATAATAGAGATAGATAGATAGATAGATAGATAGATAGATAGATAGATTAGATAAGATAAGATAACTGTAAATAGATAATATTAGAGTTAAGATAGATGTGTATATATATATCTATATATATATATATATATATATCTATGTATATATATAGATAAGATAGATTGTAATTAGATACGCCTAAAGGTAAGTTAAGATAGGTAGATAGATATATAGATAAGATAGATTGTAAGTAGATAATATTAGAGTTAAGATAAAATCATTATCATGCCCTAATGTTGCACCTTTGTCTTTTCTAAGTATCAATGTCTGCCAGGAACATATTATCACACTTCTCTCTTTTTCCAGGTGGGCATTCTCCATGACGCAACATGTGAGGGGAACATCAAGCAAGCTACATCCCTGCCTATTGCGAGGCCACCTTGACTCCAGACTTGTCACGGCAACGACCAAAGGGGAACTACAGCCAAAGAAAACCCAGGACAGGTAATTAATGATTATTAATTACTGATAATATTTCACTGGTATACATCGATGCTTCAGAAATAGGGCAATAGGGAAGGGGCAAAGACAGATAGGCTGTGCCTAAGGTATTAGTAGTGGCATCCCAGTGCGCCACAGCACCAGTCACCTGTTCACCCCTGCAACACAGAGCATGATAATAATAGAGATAGATAGATAGATAGATAGATAGATAGATAGATAGATAGATAGATAGATAGATAGATAGATAGATAGATTAGATAAGATAAGATAACTGTAAATAGATAATATTAGAGTTAAGATAGATGTGTATATATATATCTATATATATATATATATATATATATCTATGTATATATATAGATAAGATAGATTGTAATTAGATACGCCTAAAGGTAAGTTAAGATAGGTAGATAGATATATAGATAAGATAGATTGTAAGTAGATAATATTAGAGTTAAGATAAAATCATTATCATGCCCTAATGTTGCACCTTTGTCTTTTCTAAGTATCAATGTCTGCCAGGAACATATTATCACACTTCTCTCTTTTTCCAGGTGGGCATTCTCCATGACGCAACATGTGAGGGGAACATCAAGCAAGCTACATCCCTACCTATTGCGAGGCCACCTTGACTCCAGACTTGTCACGGCAACGACCAAAGGGGAACTACAGCCAAAGAAAACCCAGGACAGGTAATTAATGATTATTAATTACTGATAATATTTCACTGGTATACATCGATGCTTCAGAAATAGGGCAATAGGGAAGGGGCAAAGACAGATAGGCTGTGCCTAAGGTATTAGTAGTGGCATCCCAGTGCGCCACAGCACCAGTCACCTGTTCACCCCTGCAACACAGAGCATGATAATAATAGAGATAGATAGATAGATAGATAGATAGATAGATAGATAGATAGATAGATAGATAGATAGATTAGATAAGATAAGATAACTGTAAATAGATAATATTAGAGTTAAGATAGATGTGTATATATATATCTATATATATATATATATCTATGTATATATATAGATAAGATAGATTGTAATTAGATACGCCTAAAGGTAAGTTAAGATAGGTAGATAGATATATAGATAAGATAGATTGTAAGTAGATAATATTAGAGTTAAGATAAAATCATTATCATGCCCTAATGTTGCACCTTTGTCTTTTCTAAGTATCAATGTCTGCCAGGAACATATTATCACACTTCTCTCTTTTTCCAGGTGGGCATTCTCCATGACGCAACATGTGAGGGGAACATCAAGCAAGCTACATCCCTGCCTATTGCGAGGCCACCTTGACTCCAGACTTGTCACGGCAACGACCAAAGGGGAACTACAGCCAAAGAAAACCCAGGACAGGTAATTAATGATTATTAATTACTGATAATATTTCACTGGTATACATCGATGCTTCAGAAATAGGGCAATAGGGAAGGGGCAAAGACAGATAGGCTGTGCCTAAGGTATTAGTAGTGGCATCCCAGTGCGCCACAGCACCAGTCACCTGTTCACCCCTGCAACACAGAGCATGATAATAATAGAGATAGATAGATAGATAGATAGATAGATAGATAGATAGATAGATAGATAGATAGATAGATTAGAAAAGATAAGATAAGATAACTGTAAATAGATAATATTAGAGTTAAGATAGATGTGTATATATATATCTATATATATATATATATATATATCTATGTATATATATAGATAAGATAGATTGTAATTAGATACGCCTAAAGGTAAGTTAAGATAGGTAGATAGATATATAGATAAGATAGATTGTAAGTAGATAATATTAGAGTTAAGATAAAATCATTATCATGCCCTAATGTTGCACCTTTGTCTTTTCTAAGTATCAATGTCTGCCAGGAACATATTATCACACTTCTCTCTTTTTCCAGGTGGGCATTCTCCATGACGCAACATGTGAGGGGAACATCAAGCAAGCTACATCCCTACCTATTGCGAGGCCACCTTGACTCCAGACTTGTCACGGCAACGACCAAAGGGGAACTACAGCCAAAGAAAACCCAGGACAGGTAATTAATGATTATTAATTACTGATAATATTTCACTGGTATACATCGATGCTTCAGAAATAGGGCAATAGGGAAGGGGCAAAGACAGATAGGCTGTGCCTAAGGTATTAGTAGTGGCATCCCAGTGCGCCACAGCACCAGTCACCTGTTCACCCCTGCAACACAGAGCATGATAATAATAGAGATAGATAGATAGATAGATAGATAGATAGATAGATAGATAGATAGATAGATTAGATAAGATAAGATAACTGTAAATAGATAATATTAGAGTTAAGATAGATGTGTATATATATATCTATATATATATATATATCTATGTATATATATAGATAAGATAGATTGTAATTAGATACGCCTAAAGGTAAGTTAAGATAGGTAGATAGATATATAGATAAGATAGATTGTAAGTAGATAATATTAGAGTTAAGATAAAATCATTATCATGCCCTAATGTTGCACCTTTGTCTTTTCTAAGTATCAATGTCTGCCAGGAACATATTATCACACTTCTCTCTTTTTCCAGGTGGGCATTCTCCATGACGCAACATGTGAGGGGAACATCAAGCAAGCTACATCCCTGCCTATTGCGAGGCCACCTTGACTCCAGACTTGTCACGGCAACGACCAAAGGGGAACTACAGCCAAAGAAAACCCAGGACAGGTAATTAATGATTATTAATTACTGATAATATTTCACTGGTATACATCGATGCTTCAGAAATAGGGCAATAGGGAAGGGGCAAAGACAGATAGGCTGTGCCTAAGGTATTAGTAGTGGCATCCCAGTGCGCCACAGCACCAGTCACCTGTTCACCCCTGCAACACAGAGCATGATAATAATAGAGATAGATAGATAGATAGATAGATAGATAGATAGATAGATAGATAGATAGATAGATAGATAGATAGATAGATAGATAGATTAGAAAAAATAAGATAAGATAAGATAACTGTAAATAGATAATATTAGAGTTAAGATAGATGTGTATATATATATCTATATATATATATATATATATATCTATGTATATATATAGATAAGATAGATTGTAATTAGATACGCCTAAAGGTAAGTTAAGATAGGTAGATAGATATATAGATAAGATAGATTGTAAGTAGATAATATTAGAGTTAAGATAAAATCATTATCATGCCCTAATGTTGCACCTTTGTCTTTTCTAAGTATCAATGTCTGCCAGGAACATATTATCACACTTCTCTCTTTTTCCAGGTGGGCATTCTCCATGACGCAACATGTGAGGGGAACATCAAGCAAGCTACATCCCTACCTATTGCGAGGCCACCTTGACTCCAGACTTGTCACGGCAACGACCAAAGGGGAACTACAGCCAAAGAAAACCCAGGACAGGTAATTAATGATTATTAATTACTGATAATATTTCACTGGTATACATCGATGCTTCAGAAATAGGGCAATAGGGAAGGGGCAAAGACAGATAGGCTGTGCCTAAGGTATTAGTAGTGGCATCCCAGTGCGCCACAGCACCAGTCACCTGTTCACCCCTGCAACACAGAGCATGATAATAATAGAGATAGATAGATAGATAGATAGATAGATAGATAGATAGATAGATAGATAGATAGATAGATTAGATAAGATAAGATAACTGTAAATAGATAATATTAGAGTTAAGATAGATGTGTATATATATATCTATATATATATATATATCTATGTATATATATAGATAAGATAGATTGTAATTAGATACGCCTAAAGGTAAGTTAAGATAGGTAGATAGATATATAGATAAGATAGATTGTAAGTAGATAATATTAGAGTTAAGATAAAATCATTATCATGCCCTAATGTTGCACCTTTGTCTTTTCTAAGTATCAATGTCTGCCAGGAACATATTATCACACTTCTCTCTTTTTCCAGGTGGGCATTCTCCATGACGCAACATGTGAGGGGAACATCAAGCAAGCTACATCCCTGCCTATTGCGAGGCCACCTTGACTCCAGACTTGTCACGGCAACGACCAAAGGGGAACTACAGCCAAAGAAAACCCAGGACAGGTAATTAATGATTATTAATTACTGATAATATTTCACTGGTATACATCGATGCTTCAGAAATAGGGCAATAGGGAAGGGGCAAAGACAGATAGGCTGTGCCTAAGGTATTAGTAGTGGCATCCCAGTGCGCCACAGCACCAGTCACCTGTTCACCCCTGCAACACAGAGCATGATAATAATAGAGATAGATAGATAGATAGATAGATAGATAGATAGATAGATAGATAGATAGATAGATAGATAGATAGATTAGAAAAGATAAGATAAGATAACTGTAAATAGATAATATTAGAGTTAAGATAGATGTGTATATATATATCTATATATATATATATATATATATCTATGTATATATATAGATAAGATAGATTGTAATTAGATACGCCTAAAGGTAAGTTAAGATAGGTAGATAGATATATAGATAAGATAGATTGTAAGTAGATAATATTAGAGTTAAGATAAAATCATTATCATGCCCTAATGTTGCACCTTTGTCTTTTCTAAGTATCAATGTCTGCCAGGAACATATTATCACACTTCTCTCTTTTTCCAGGTGGGCATTCTCCATGACGCAACATGTGAGGGGAACATCAAGCAAGCTACATCCCTACCTATTGCGAGGCCACCTTGACTCCAGACTTGTCACGGCAACGACCAAAGGGGAACTACAGCCAAAGAAAACCCAGGACAGGTAATTAATGATTATTAATTACTGATAATATTTCACTGGTATACATCGATGCTTCAGAAATAGGGCAATAGGGAAGGGGCAAAGACAGATAGGCTGTGCCTAAGGTATTAGTAGTGGCATCCCAGTGCGCCACAGCACCAGTCACCTGTTCACCCCTGCAACACAGAGCATGATAATAATAGAGATAGATAGATAGATAGATAGATAGATAGATAGATAGATAGATAGATAGATAGATTAGATAAGATAAGATAACTGTAAATAGATAATATTAGAGTTAAGATAGATGTGTATATATATATCTATATATATATATATATCTATGTATATATATAGATAAGATAGATTGTAATTAGATACGCCTAAAGGTAAGTTAAGATAGGTAGATAGATATATAGATAAGATAGATTGTAAGTAGATAATATTAGAGTTAAGATAAAATCATTATCATGCCCTAATGTTGCACCTTTGTCTTTTCTAAGTATCAATGTCTGCCAGGAACATATTATCACACTTCTCTCTTTTTCCAGGTGGGCATTCTCCATGACGCAACATGTGAGGGGAACATCAAGCAAGCTACATCCCTGCCTATTGCGAGGCCACCTTGACTCCAGACTTGTCACGGCAACGACCAAAGGGGAACTACAGCCAAAGAAAACCCAGGACAGGTAATTAATGATTATTAATTACTGATAATATTTCACTGGTATACATCGATGCTTCAGAAATAGGGCAATAGGGAAGGGGCAAAGACAGATAGGCTGTGCCTAAGGTATTAGTAGTGGCATCCCAGTGCGCCACAGCACCAGTCACCTGTTCACCCCTGCAACACAGAGCATGATAATAATAGAGATAGATAGATAGATAGATAGATAGATAGATAGATAGATAGATAGATAGATAGATAGATAGATAGATAGATAGATAGATTAGAAAAAATAAGATAAGATAAGATAACTGTAAATAGATAATATTAGAGTTAAGATAGATGTGTATATATATATCTATATATATATATATATATATATCTATGTATATATATAGATAAGATAGATTGTAATTAGATACGCCTAAAGGTAAGTTAAGATAGGTAGATAGATATATAGATAAGATAGATTGTAAGTAGATAATATTAGAGTTAAGATAAAATCATTATCATGCCCTAATGTTGCACCTTTGTCTTTTCTAAGTATCAATGTCTGCCAGGAACATATTATCACACTTCTCTCTTTTTCCAGGTGGGCATTCTCCATGACGCAACATGTGAGGGGAACATCAAGCAAGCTACATCCCTACCTATTGCGAGGCCACCTTGACTCCAGACTTGTCACGGCAACGACCAAAGGGGAACTACAGCCAAAGAAAACCCAGGACAGGTAATTAATGATTATTAATTACTGATAATATTTCACTGGTATACATCGATGCTTCAGAAATAGGGCAATAGGGAAGGGGCAAAGACAGATAGGCTGTGCCTAAGGTATTAGTAGTGGCATCCCAGTGCGCCACAGCACCAGTCACCTGTTCACCCCTGCAACACAGAGCATGATAATAATAGAGATAGATAGATAGATAGATAGATAGATAGATAGATAGATAGATAGATAGATAGATAGATTAGATAAGATAAGATAACTGTAAATAGATAATATTAGAGTTAAGATAGATGTGTATATATATATCTATATATATATATATATCTATGTATATATATAGATAAGATAGATTGTAATTAGATACGCCTAAAGGTAAGTTAAGATAGGTAGATAGATATATAGATAAGATAGATTGTAAGTAGATAATATTAGAGTTAAGATAAAATCATTATCATGCCCTAATGTTGCACCTTTGTCTTTTCTAAGTATCAATGTCTGCCAGGAACATATTATCACACTTCTCTCTTTTTCCAGGTGGGCATTCTCCATGACGCAACATGTGAGGGGAACATCAAGCAAGCTACATCCCTGCCTATTGCGAGGCCACCTTGACTCCAGACTTGTCACGGCAACGACCAAAGGGGAACTACAGCCAAAGAAAACCCAGGACAGGTAATTAATGATTATTAATTACTGATAATATTTCACTGGTATACATCGATGCTTCAGAAATAGGGCAATAGGGAAGGGGCAAAGACAGATAGGCTGTGCCTAAGGTATTAGTAGTGGCATCCCAGTGCGCCACAGCACCAGTCACCTGTTCACCCCTGCAACACAGAGCATGATAATAATAGAGATAGATAGATAGATAGATAGATAGATAGATAGATAGATAGATAGATAGATAGATAGATAGATAGATAGATAGATAGATAGATAGATTAGATAAGATAAGATAACTGTAAATAGATAATATTAGAGTTAAGATAGATGTGTATATATATATCTATATATATATATATATATATATCTATGTATATATATAGATAAGATAGATTGTAATTAGATACGCCTAAAGGTAAGTTAAGATAGGTAGATAGATATATAGATAAGATAGATTGTAAGTAGATAATATTAGAGTTAAGATAAAATCATTATCATGCCCTAATGTTGCACCTTTGTCTTTTCTAAGTATCAATGTCTGCCAGGAACATATTATCACACTTCTCTCTTTTTCCAGGTGGGCATTCTCCATGACGCAACATGTGAGGGGAACATCAAGCAAGCTACATCCCTGCCTATTGCGAGGCCACCTTGACTCCAGACTTGTCACGGCAACGACCAAAGGGGAACTACAGCCAAAGAAAACCCAGGACAGGTAATTAATGATTATTAATTACTGATAATATTTCACTGGTATACATCGATGCTTCAGAAATAGGGCAATAGGGAAGGGGCAAAGACAGATAGGCTGTGCCTAAGGTATTAGTAGTGGCATCCCAGTGCGCCACAGCACCAGTCACCTGTTCACCCCTGCAACACAGAGCATGATAATAATAGAGATAGATAGATAGATAGATAGATAGATAGATAGATAGATTAGATAAGATAAGATAACTGTAAATAGATAATATTAGAGTTAAGATAGATGTGTATATATATATCTATATATATATATATATATATATATCTATGTATATATATAGATAAGATAGATTGTAATTAGATACGCCTAAAGGTAAGTTAAGATAGGTAGATAGATATATAGATAAGATAGATTGTAAGTAGATAATATTAGAGTTAAGATAAAATCATTATCATGCCCTAATGTTGCACCTTTGTCTTTTCTAAGTATCAATGTCTGCCAGGAACATATTATCACACTTCTCTCTTTTTCCAGGTGGGCATTCTCCATGACGCAACATGTGAGGGGAACATCAAGCAAGCTACATCCCTACCTATTGCGAGGCCACCTTGACTCCAGACTTGTCACGGCAACGACCAAAGGGGAACTACAGCCAAAGAAAACCCAGGACAGGTAATTAATGATTATTAATTACTGATAATATTTCACTGGTATACATCGATGCTTCAGAAATAGGGCAATAGGGAAGGGGCAAAGACAGATAGGCTGTGCCTAAGGTATTAGTAGTGGCATCCCAGTGCGCCACAGCACCAGTCACCTGTTCACCCCTGCAACACAGAGCATGATAATAATAGAGATAGATAGATAGATAGATAGATAGATAGATAGATAGATTAGATAAGATAAGATAACTGTAAATAGATAATATTAGAGTTAAGATAGATGTGTATATATATATCTATATATATATATATATATATATCTATGTATATATATAGATAAGATAGATTGTAATTAGATACGCCTAAAGGTAAGTTAAGATAGGTAGATAGATATATAGATAAGATAGATTGTAAGTAGATAATATTAGAGTTAAGATAAAATCATTATCATGCCCTAATGTTGCACCTTTGTCTTTTCTAAGTATCAATGTCTGCCAGGAACATATTATCACACTTCTCTCTTTTTCCAGGTGGGCATTCTCCATGACGCAACATGTGAGGGGAACATCAAGCAAGCTACATCCCTGCCTATTGCGAGGCCACCTTGACTCCAGACTTGTCACGGCAACGACCAAAGGGGAACTACAGCCAAAGAAAACCCAGGACAGGTAATTAATGATTATTAATTACTGATAATATTTCACTGGTATACATCGATGCTTCAGAAATAGGGCAATAGGGAAGGGGCAAAGACAGATAGGCTGTGCCTAAGGTATTAGTAGTGGCATCCCAGTGCGCCACAGCACCAGTCACCTGTTCACCCCTGCAACACAGAGCATGATAATAATAGAGATAGATAGATAGATAGATAGATAGATAGATAGATAGATAGATAGATAGATAGATAGATAGATTAGATAAGATAAGATAACTGTAAATAGATAATATTAGAGTTAAGATAGATGTGTATATATATATCTATATATATATATATATATATATATCTATGTATATATATAGATAAGATAGATTGTAATTAGATACGCCTAAAGGTAAGTTAAGATAGGTAGATAGATATATAGATAAGATAGATTGTAAGTAGATAATATTAGAGTTAAGATAAAATCATTATCATGCCCTAATGTTGCACCTTTGTCTTTTCTAAGTATCAATGTCTGCCAGGAACATATTATCACACTTCTCTCTTTTTCCAGGTGGGCATTCTCCATGACGCAACATGTGAGGGGAACATCAAGCAAGCTACATCCCTACCTATTGCGAGGCCACCTTGACTCCAGACTTGTCACGGCAACGACCAAAGGGGAACTACAGCCAAAGAAAACCCAGGACAGGTAATTAATGATTATTAATTACTGATAATATTTCACTGGTATACATCGATGCTTCAGAAATAGGGCAATAGGGAAGGGGCAAAGACAGATAGGCTGTGCCTAAGGTATTAGTAGTGGCATCCCAGTGCGCCACAGCACCAGTCACCTGTTCACCCCTGCAACACAGAGCATGATAATAATAGAGATAGATAGATAGATAGATAGATAGATAGATAGATAGATAGATAGATAGATAGATTAGATAAGATAAGATAACTGTAAATAGATAATATTAGAGTTAAGATAGATGTGTATATATATATCTATATATATATATATATCTATGTATATATATAGATAAGATAGATTGTAATTAGATACGCCTAAAGGTAAGTTAAGATAGGTAGATAGATATATAGATAAGATAGATTGTAAGTAGATAATATTAGAGTTAAGATAAAATCATTATCATGCCCTAATGTTGCACCTTTGTCTTTTCTAAGTATCAATGTCTGCCAGGAACATATTATCACACTTCTCTCTTTTTCCAGGTGGGCATTCTCCATGACGCAACATGTGAGGGGAACATCAAGCAAGCTACATCCCTGCCTATTGCGAGGCCACCTTGACTCCAGACTTGTCACGGCAACGACCAAAGGGGAACTACAGCCAAAGAAAACCCAGGACAGGTAATTAATGATTATTAATTACTGATAATATTTCACTGGTATACATCGATGCTTCAGAAATAGGGCAATAGGGAAGGGGCAAAGACAGATAGGCTGTGCCTAAGGTATTAGTAGTGGCATCCCAGTGCGCCACAGCACCAGTCACCTGTTCACCCCTGCAACACAGAGCATGATAATAATAGAGATAGATAGATAGATAGATAGATAGATAGATAGATAGATAGATAGATAGATAGATAGATAGATTAGAAAAGATAAGATAAGATAACTGTAAATAGATAATATTAGAGTTAAGATAGATGTGTATATATATATCTATATATATATATATATATATATATCTATGTATATATATAGATAAGATAGATTGTAATTAGATACGCCTAAAGGTAAGTTAAGATAGGTAGATAGATATATAGATAAGATAGATTGTAAGTAGATAATATTAGAGTTAAGATAAAATCATTATCATGCCCTAATGTTGCACCTTTGTCTTTTCTAAGTATCAATGTCTGCCAGGAACATATTATCACACTTCTCTCTTTTTCCAGGTGGGCATTCTCCATGACGCAACATGTGAGGGGAACATCAAGCAAGCTACATCCCTACCTATTGCGAGGCCACCTTGACTCCAGACTTGTCACGGCAACGACCAAAGGGGAACTACAGCCAAAGAAAACCCAGGACAGGTAATTAATGATTATTAATTACTGATAATATTTCACTGGTATACATCGATGCTTCAGAAATAGGGCAATAGGGAAGGGGCAAAGACAGATAGGCTGTGCCTAAGGTATTAGTAGTGGCATCCCAGTGCGCCACAGCACCAGTCACCTGTTCACCCCTGCAACACAGAGCATGATAATAATAGAGATAGATAGATAGATAGATAGATAGATAGATAGATAGATTAGATAAGATAAGATAACTGTAAATAGATAATATTAGAGTTAAGATAGATGTGTATATATATATCTATATATATATATATATATATATCTATGTATATATATAGATAAGATAGATTGTAATTAGATACGCCTAAAGGTAAGTTAAGATAGGTAGATAGATATATAGATAAGATAGATTGTAAGTAGATAATATTAGAGTTAAGATAAAATCATTATCATGCCCTAATGTTGCACCTTTGTCTTTTCTAAGTATCAATGTCTGCCAGGAACATATTATCACACTTCTCTCTTTTTCCAGGTGGGCATTCTCCATGACGCAACATGTGAGGGGAACATCAAGCAAGCTACATCCCTGCCTATTGCGAGGCCACCTTGACTCCAGACTTGTCACGGCAACGACCAAAGGGGAACTACAGCCAAAGAAAACCCAGGACAGGTAATTAATGATTATTAATTACTGATAATATTTCACTGGTATACATCGATGCTTCAGAAATAGGGCAATAGGGAAGGGGCAAAGACAGATAGGCTGTGCCTAAGGTATTAGTAGTGGCATCCCAGTGCGCCACAGCACCAGTCACCTGTTCACCCCTGCAACACAGAGCATGATAATAATAGAGATAGATAGATAGATAGATAGATAGATAGATAGATAGATAGATAGATAGATAGATAGATAGATTAGATAAGATAAGATAACTGTAAATAGATAATATTAGAGTTAAGATAGATGTGTATATATATATCTATATATATATATATATATATATATCTATGTATATATATAGATAAGATAGATTGTAATTAGATACGCCTAAAGGTAAGTTAAGATAGGTAGATAGATATATAGATAAGATAGATTGTAAGTAGATAATATTAGAGTTAAGATAAAATCATTATCATGCCCTAATGTTGCACCTTTGTCTTTTCTAAGTATCAATGTCTGCCAGGAACATATTATCACACTTCTCTCTTTTTCCAGGTGGGCATTCTCCATGACGCAACATGTGAGGGGAACATCAAGCAAGCTACATCCCTACCTATTGCGAGGCCACCTTGACTCCAGACTTGTCACGGCAACGACCAAAGGGGAACTACAGCCAAAGAAAACCCAGGACAGGTAATTAATGATTATTAATTACTGATAATATTTCACTGGTATACATCGATGCTTCAGAAATAGGGCAATAGGGAAGGGGCAAAGACAGATAGGCTGTGCCTAAGGTATTAGTAGTGGCATCCCAGTGCGCCACAGCACCAGTCACCTGTTCACCCCTGCAACACAGAGCATGATAATAATAGAGATAGATAGATAGATAGATAGATAGATAGATAGATAGATAGATAGATAGATAGATTAGATAAGATAAGATAACTGTAAATAGATAATATTAGAGTTAAGATAGATGTGTATATATATATCTATATATATATATATATCTATGTATATATATAGATAAGATAGATTGTAATTAGATACGCCTAAAGGTAAGTTAAGATAGGTAGATAGATATATAGATAAGATAGATTGTAAGTAGATAATATTAGAGTTAAGATAAAATCATTATCATGCCCTAATGTTGCACCTTTGTCTTTTCTAAGTATCAATGTCTGCCAGGAACATATTATCACACTTCTCTCTTTTTCCAGGTGGGCATTCTCCATGACGCAACATGTGAGGGGAACATCAAGCAAGCTACATCCCTGCCTATTGCGAGGCCACCTTGACTCCAGACTTGTCACGGCAACGACCAAAGGGGAACTACAGCCAAAGAAAACCCAGGACAGGTAATTAATGATTATTAATTACTGATAATATTTCACTGGTATACATCGATGCTTCAGAAATAGGGCAATAGGGAAGGGGCAAAGACAGATAGGCTGTGCCTAAGGTATTAGTAGTGGCATCCCAGTGCGCCACAGCACCAGTCACCTGTTCACCCCTGCAACACAGAGCATGATAATAATAGAGATAGATAGATAGATAGATAGATAGATAGATAGATAGATAGATAGATAGATAGATAGATAGATAGATAGATTAGAAAAGATAAGATAAGATAACTGTAAATAGATAATATTAGAGTTAAGATAGATGTGTATATATATATCTATATATATATATATATATATATCTATGTATATATATAGATAAGATAGATTGTAATTAGATACGCCTAAAGGTAAGTTAAGATAGGTAGATAGATATATAGATAAGATAGATTGTAAGTAGATAATATTAGAGTTAAGATAAAATCATTATCATGCCCTAATGTTGCACCTTTGTCTTTTCTAAGTATCAATGTCTGCCAGGAACATATTATCACACTTCTCTCTTTTTCCAGGTGGGCATTCTCCATGACGCAACATGTGAGGGGAACATCAAGCAAGCTACATCCCTACCTATTGCGAGGCCACCTTGACTCCAGACTTGTCACGGCAACGACCAAAGGGGAACTACAGCCAAAGAAAACCCAGGACAGGTAATTAATGATTATTAATTACTGATAATATTTCACTGGTATACATCGATGCTTCAGAAATAGGGCAATAGGGAAGGGGCAAAGACAGATAGGCTGTGCCTAAGGTATTAGTAGTGGCATCCCAGTGCGCCACAGCACCAGTCACCTGTTCACCCCTGCAACACAGAGCATGATAATAATAGAGATAGATAGATAGATAGATAGATAGATAGATAGATAGATAGATAGATAGATAGATTAGATAAGATAAGATAACTGTAAATAGATAATATTAGAGTTAAGATAGATGTGTATATATATATCTATATATATATATATATCTATGTATATATATAGATAAGATAGATTGTAATTAGATACGCCTAAAGGTAAGTTAAGATAGGTAGATAGATATATAGATAAGATAGATTGTAAGTAGATAATATTAGAGTTAAGATAAAATCATTATCATGCCCTAATGTTGCACCTTTGTCTTTTCTAAGTATCAATGTCTGCCAGGAACATATTATCACACTTCTCTCTTTTTCCAGGTGGGCATTCTCCATGACGCAACATGTGAGGGGAACATCAAGCAAGCTACATCCCTGCCTATTGCGAGGCCACCTTGACTCCAGACTTGTCACGGCAACGACCAAAGGGGAACTACAGCCAAAGAAAACCCAGGACAGGTAATTAATGATTATTAATTACTGATAATATTTCACTGGTATACATCGATGCTTCAGAAATAGGGCAATAGGGAAGGGGCAAAGACAGATAGGCTGTGCCTAAGGTATTAGTAGTGGCATCCCAGTGCGCCACAGCACCAGTCACCTGTTCACCCCTGCAACACAGAGCATGATAATAATAGAGATAGATAGATAGATAGATAGATAGATAGATAGATAGATAGATAGATAGATAGATAGATAGATAGATAGATAGATAGATAGATTAGAAAAAATAAGATAAGATAAGATAACTGTAAATAGATAATATTAGAGTTAAGATAGATGTGTATATATATATCTATATATATATATATATATATATCTATGTATATATATAGATAAGATAGATTGTAATTAGATACGCCTAAAGGTAAGTTAAGATAGGTAGATAGATATATAGATAAGATAGATTGTAAGTAGATAATATTAGAGTTAAGATAAAATCATTATCATGCCCTAATGTTGCACCTTTGTCTTTTCTAAGTATCAATGTCTGCCAGGAACATATTATCACACTTCTCTCTTTTTCCAGGTGGGCATTCTCCATGACGCAACATGTGAGGGGAACATCAAGCAAGCTACATCCCTACCTATTGCGAGGCCACCTTGACTCCAGACTTGTCACGGCAACGACCAAAGGGGAACTACAGCCAAAGAAAACCCAGGACAGGTAATTAATGATTATTAATTACTGATAATATTTCACTGGTATACATCGATGCTTCAGAAATAGGGCAATAGGGAAGGGGCAAAGACAGATAGGCTGTGCCTAAGGTATTAGTAGTGGCATCCCAGTGCGCCACAGCACCAGTCACCTGTTCACCCCTGCAACACAGAGCATGATAATAATAGAGATAGATAGATAGATAGATAGATAGATAGATAGATAGATAGATAGATAGATAGATAGATAGATTAGATAAGATAAGATAACTGTAAATAGATAATATTAGAGTTAAGATAGATGTGTATATATATATCTATATATATATATATATCTATGTATATATATAGATAAGATAGATTGTAATTAGATACGCCTAAAGGTAAGTTAAGATAGGTAGATAGATATATAGATAAGATAGATTGTAAGTAGATAATATTAGAGTTAAGATAAAATCATTATCATGCCCTAATGTTGCACCTTTGTCTTTTCTAAGTATCAATGTCTGCCAGGAACATATTATCACACTTCTCTCTTTTTCCAGGTGGGCATTCTCCATGACGCAACATGTGAGGGGAACATCAAGCAAGCTACATCCCTGCCTATTGCGAGGCCACCTTGACTCCAGACTTGTCACGGCAACGACCAAAGGGGAACTACAGCCAAAGAAAACCCAGGACAGGTAATTAATGATTATTAATTACTGATAATATTTCACTGGTATACATCGATGCTTCAGAAATAGGGCAATAGGGAAGGGGCAAAGACAGATAGGCTGTGCCTAAGGTATTAGTAGTGGCATCCCAGTGCGCCACAGCACCAGTCACCTGTTCACCCCTGCAACACAGAGCATGATAATAATAGAGATAGATAGATAGATAGATAGATAGATAGATAGATAGATAGATAGATAGATAGATAGATAGATAGATAGATAGATTAGATAAGATAAGATAACTGTAAATAGATAATATTAGAGTTAAGATAGATGTGTATATATATATCTATATATATATATATATATATATCTATGTATATATATAGATAAGATAGATTGTAATTAGATACGCCTAAAGGTAAGTTAAGATAGGTAGATAGATATATAGATAAGATAGATTGTAAGTAGATAATATTAGAGTTAAGATAAAATCATTATCATGCCCTAATGTTGCACCTTTGTCTTTTCTAAGTATCAATGTCTGCCAGGAACATATTATCACACTTCTCTCTTTTTCCAGGTGGGCATTCTCCATGACGCAACATGTGAGGGGAACATCAAGCAAGCTACATCCCTGCCTATTGCGAGGCCACCTTGACTCCAGACTTGTCACGGCAACGACCAAAGGGGAACTACAGCCAAAGAAAACCCAGGACAGGTAATTAATGATTATTAATTACTGATAATATTTCACTGGTATACATCGATGCTTCAGAAATAGGGCAATAGGGAAGGGGCAAAGACAGATAGGCTGTGCCTAAGGTATTAGTAGTGGCATCCCAGTGCGCCACAGCACCAGTCACCTGTTCACCCCTGCAACACAGAGCATGATAATAATAGAGATAGATAGATAGATAGATAGATAGATAGATAGATAGATTAGATAAGATAAGATAACTGTAAATAGATAATATTAGAGTTAAGATAGATGTGTATATATATATCTATATATATATATATATATATATATCTATGTATATATATAGATAAGATAGATTGTAATTAGATACGCCTAAAGGTAAGTTAAGATAGGTAGATAGATATATAGATAAGATAGATTGTAAGTAGATAATATTAGAGTTAAGATAAAATCATTATCATGCCCTAATGTTGCACCTTTGTCTTTTCTAAGTATCAATGTCTGCCAGGAACATATTATCACACTTCTCTCTTTTTCCAGGTGGGCATTCTCCATGACGCAACATGTGAGGGGAACATCAAGCAAGCTACATCCCTACCTATTGCGAGGCCACCTTGACTCCAGACTTGTCACGGCAACGACCAAAGGGGAACTACAGCCAAAGAAAACCCAGGACAGGTAATTAATGATTATTAATTACTGATAATATTTCACTGGTATACATCGATGCTTCAGAAATAGGGCAATAGGGAAGGGGCAAAGACAGATAGGCTGTGCCTAAGGTATTAGTAGTGGCATCCCAGTGCGCCACAGCACCAGTCACCTGTTCACCCCTGCAACACAGAGCATGATAATAATAGAGATAGATAGATAGATAGATAGATAGATAGATAGATAGATAGATTAGATAAGATAAGATAACTGTAAATAGATAATATTAGAGTTAAGATAGATGTGTATATATATATCTATATATATATATATATATATATCTATGTATATATATAGATAAGATAGATTGTAATTAGATACGCCTAAAGGTAAGTTAAGATAGGTAGATAGATATATAGATAAGATAGATTGTAAGTAGATAATATTAGAGTTAAGATAAAATCATTATCATGCCCTAATGTTGCACCTTTGTCTTTTCTAAGTATCAATGTCTGCCAGGAACATATTATCACACTTCTCTCTTTTTCCAGGTGGGCATTCTCCATGACGCAACATGTGAGGGGAACATCAAGCAAGCTACATCCCTGCCTATTGCGAGGCCACCTTGACTCCAGACTTGTCACGGCAACGACCAAAGGGGAACTACAGCCAAAGAAAACCCAGGACAGGTAATTAATGATTATTAATTACTGATAATATTTCACTGGTATACATCGATGCTTCAGAAATAGGGCAATAGGGAAGGGGCAAAGACAGATAGGCTGTGCCTAAGGTATTAGTAGTGGCATCCCAGTGCGCCACAGCACCAGTCACCTGTTCACCCCTGCAACACAGAGCATGATAATAATAGAGATAGATAGATAGATAGATAGATAGATAGATAGATAGATAGATAGATAGATAGATAGATAGATAGATTAGATAAGATAAGATAACTGTAAATAGATAATATTAGAGTTAAGATAGATGTGTATATATATATCTATATATATATATATATATATATATCTATGTATATATATAGATAAGATAGATTGTAATTAGATACGCCTAAAGGTAAGTTAAGATAGGTAGATAGATATATAGATAAGATAGATTGTAAGTAGATAATATTAGAGTTAAGATAAAATCATTATCATGCCCTAATGTTGCACCTTTGTCTTTTCTAAGTATCAATGTCTGCCAGGAACATATTATCACACTTCTCTCTTTTTCCAGGTGGGCATTCTCCATGACGCAACATGTGAGGGGAACATCAAGCAAGCTACATCCCTACCTATTGCGAGGCCACCTTGACTCCAGACTTGTCACGGCAACGACCAAAGGGGAACTACAGCCAAAGAAAACCCAGGACAGGTAATTAATGATTATTAATTACTGATAATATTTCACTGGTATACATCGATGCTTCAGAAATAGGGCAATAGGGAAGGGGCAAAGACAGATAGGCTGTGCCTAAGGTATTAGTAGTGGCATCCCAGTGCGCCACAGCACCAGTCACCTGTTCACCCCTGCAACACAGAGCATGATAATAATAGAGATAGATAGATAGATAGATAGATAGATAGATAGATAGATAGATAGATAGATAGATTAGATAAGATAAGATAACTGTAAATAGATAATATTAGAGTTAAGATAGATGTGTATATATATATCTATATATATATATATATCTATGTATATATATAGATAAGATAGATTGTAATTAGATACGCCTAAAGGTAAGTTAAGATAGGTAGATAGATATATAGATAAGATAGATTGTAAGTAGATAATATTAGAGTTAAGATAAAATCATTATCATGCCCTAATGTTGCACCTTTGTCTTTTCTAAGTATCAATGTCTGCCAGGAACATATTATCACACTTCTCTCTTTTTCCAGGTGGGCATTCTCCATGACGCAACATGTGAGGGGAACATCAAGCAAGCTACATCCCTGCCTATTGCGAGGCCACCTTGACTCCAGACTTGTCACGGCAACGACCAAAGGGGAACTACAGCCAAAGAAAACCCAGGACAGGTAATTAATGATTATTAATTACTGATAATATTTCACTGGTATACATCGATGCTTCAGAAATAGGGCAATAGGGAAGGGGCAAAGACAGATAGGCTGTGCCTAAGGTATTAGTAGTGGCATCCCAGTGCGCCACAGCACCAGTCACCTGTTCACCCCTGCAACACAGAGCATGATAATAATAGAGATAGATAGATAGATAGATAGATAGATAGATAGATAGATAGATAGATAGATAGATAGATAGATAGATTAGAAAAGATAAGATAAGATAACTGTAAATAGATAATATTAGAGTTAAGATAGATGTGTATATATATATCTATATATATATATATATATATATCTATGTATATATATAGATAAGATAGATTGTAATTAGATACGCCTAAAGGTAAGTTAAGATAGGTAGATAGATATATAGATAAGATAGATTGTAAGTAGATAATATTAGAGTTAAGATAAAATCATTATCATGCCCTAAAATGTTGCACCTTTGTCTTTTCTAAGTATCAATGTCTGCCAGGAACATATTATCACACTTCTCTCTTTTTCCAGGTGGGCATTCTCCATGACGCAACATGTGAGGGGAACATCAAGCAAGCTACATCCCTACCTATTGCGAGGCCACCTTGACTCCAGACTTGTCACGGCAACGACCAAAGGGGAACTACAGCCAAAGAAAACCCAGGACAGGTAATTAATGATTATTAATTACTGATAATATTTCACTGGTATACATCGATGCTTCAGAAATAGGGCAATAGGGAAGGGGCAAAGACAGATAGGCTGTGCCTAAGGTATTAGTAGTGGCATCCCAGTGCGCCACAGCACCAGTCACCTGTTCACCCCTGCAACACAGAGCATGATAATAATAGAGATAGATAGATAGATAGATAGATAGATAGATAGATAGATAGATAGATAATAGATAAGATAAGATAACTGTAAATAGATAATATTAGAGTTAAGATAGATGTGTATATATATATCTATATATATATATATATCTATGTATATATATAGATAAGATAGATTGTAATTAGATACGCCTAAAGGTAAGTTAAGATAGGTAGATAGATATATAGATAAGATAGATTGTAAGTAGATAATATTAGAGTTAAGATAAAATCATTATCATGCCCTAATGTTGCACCTTTGTCTTTTCTAAGTATCAATGTCTGCCAGGAACATATTATCACACTTCTCTCTTTTTCCAGGTGGGCATTCTCCATGACGCAACATGTGAGGGGAACATCAAGCAAGCTACATCCCTGCCTATTGCGAGGCCACCTTGACTCCAGACTTGTCACGGCAACGACCAAAGGGGAACTACAGCCAAAGAAAACCCAGGACAGGTAATTAATGATTATTAATTACTGATAATATTTCACTGGTATACATCGATGCTTCAGAAATAGGGCAATAGGGAAGGGGCAAAGACAGATAGGCTGTGCCTAAGGTATTAGTAGTGGCATCCCAGTGCGCCACAGCACCAGTCACCTGTTCACCCCTGCAACACAGAGCATGATAATAATAGAGATAGATAGATAGATAGATAGATAGATAGATAGATAGATAGATAGATAGATAGATAGATAGATAGATTAGATAAGATAAGATAACTGTAAATAGATAATATTAGAGTTAAGATAGATGTGTATATATATATCTATATATATATATATATATATATCTATGTATATATATAGATAAGATAGATTGTAATTAGATACGCCTAAAGGTAAGTTAAGATAGGTAGATAGATATATAGATAAGATAGATTGTAAGTAGATAATATTAGAGTTAAGATAAAATCATTATCATGCCCTAATGTTGCACCTTTGTCTTTTCTAAGTATCAATGTCTGCCAGGAACATATTATCACACTTCTCTCTTTTTCCAGGTGGGCATTCTCCATGACGCAACATGTGAGGGGAACATCAAGCAAGCTACATCCCTGCCTATTGCGAGGCCACCTTGACTCCAGACTTGTCACGGCAACGACCAAAGGGGAACTACAGCCAAAGAAAACCCAGGACAGGTAATTAATGATTATTAATTACTGATAATATTTCACTGGTATACATCGATGCTTCAGAAATAGGGCAATAGGGAAGGGGCAAAGACAGATAGGCTGTGCCTAAGGTATTAGTAGTGGCATCCCAGTGCGCCACAGCACCAGTCACCTGTTCACCCCTGCAACACAGAGCATGATAATAATAGAGATAGATAGATAGATAGATAGATAGATAGATAGATAGATAGATTAGATAAGATAAGATAACTGTAAATAGATAATATTAGAGTTAAGATAGATGTGTATATATATATCTATATATATATATATATATATATCTATGTATATATATAGATAAGATAGATTGTAATTAGATACGCCTAAAGGTAAGTTAAGATAGGTAGATAGATATATAGATAAGATAGATTGTAAGTAGATAATATTAGAGTTAAGATAAAATCATTATCATGCCCTAATGTTGCACCTTTGTCTTTTCTAAGTATCAATGTCTGCCAGGAACATATTATCACACTTCTCTCTTTTTCCAGGTGGGCATTCTCCATGACGCAACATGTGAGGGGAACATCAAGCAAGCTACATCCCTACCTATTGCGAGGCCACCTTGACTCCAGACTTGTCACGGCAACGACCAAAGGGGAACTACAGCCAAAGAAAACCCAGGACAGGTAATTAATGATTATTAATTACTGATAATATTTCACTGGTATACATCGATGCTTCAGAAATAGGGCAATAGGGAAGGGGCAAAGACAGATAGGCTGTGCCTAAGGTATTAGTAGTGGCATCCCAGTGCGCCACAGCACCAGTCACCTGTTCACCCCTGCAACACAGAGCATGATAATAATAGAGATAGATAGATAGATAGATAGATAGATAGATAGATAGATAGATAGATAGATAGATTAGATAAGATAAGATAACTGTAAATAGATAATATTAGAGTTAAGATAGATGTGTATATATATATCTATATATATATATATATCTATGTATATATATAGATAAGATAGATTGTAATTAGATACGCCTAAAGGTAAGTTAAGATAGGTAGATAGATATATAGATAAGATAGATTGTAAGTAGATAATATTAGAGTTAAGATAAAATCATTATCATGCCCTAATGTTGCACCTTTGTCTTTTCTAAGTATCAATGTCTGCCAGGAACATATTATCACACTTCTCTCTTTTTCCAGGTGGGCATTCTCCATGACGCAACATGTGAGGGGAACATCAAGCAAGCTACATCCCTGCCTATTGCGAGGCCACCTTGACTCCAGACTTGTCACGGCAACGACCAAAGGGGAACTACAGCCAAAGAAAACCCAGGACAGGTAATTAATGATTATTAATTACTGATAATATTTCACTGGTATACATCGATGCTTCAGAAATAGGGCAATAGGGAAGGGGCAAAGACAGATAGGCTGTGCCTAAGGTATTAGTAGTGGCATCCCAGTGCGCCACAGCACCAGTCACCTGTTCACCCCTGCAACACAGAGCATGATAATAATAGATAGATAGATAGATAGATAGATAGATAGATAGATAGATAGATAGATAGATAGATAGATAGATAGATTAGAAAAGATAAGATAAGATAACTGTAAATAGATAATATTAGAGTTAAGATAGATGTGTATATATATATCTATATATATATATATATATATATCTATGTATATATATAGATAAGATAGATTGTAATTAGATACGCCTAAAGGTAAGTTAAGATAGGTAGATAGATATATAGATAAGATAGATTGTAAGTAGATAATATTAGAGTTAAGATAAAATCATTATCATGCCCTAATGTTGCACCTTTGTCTTTTCTAAGTATCAATGTCTGCCAGGAACATATTATCACACTTCTCTCTTTTTCCAGGTGGGCATTCTCCATGACGCAACATGTGAGGGGAACATCAAGCAAGCTACATCCCTACCTATTGCGAGGCCACCTTGACTCCAGACTTGTCACGGCAACGACCAAAGGGGAACTACAGCCAAAGAAAACCCAGGACAGGTAATTAATGATTATTAATTACTGATAATATTTCACTGGTATACATCGATGCTTCAGAAATAGGGCAATAGGGAAGGGGCAAAGACAGATAGGCTGTGCCTAAGGTATTAGTAGTGGCATCCCAGTGCGCCACAGCACCAGTCACCTGTTCACCCCTGCAACACAGAGCATGATAATAATAGAGATAGATAGATAGATAGATAGATAGATAGATAGATAGATAGATAGATTAGATAAGATAAGATAACTGTAAATAGATAATATTAGAGTTAAGATAGATGTGTATATATATATCTATATATATATATATATCTATGTATATATATAGATAAGATAGATTGTAATTAGATACGCCTAAAGGTAAGTTAAGATAGGTAGATAGATATATAGATAAGATAGATTGTAAGTAGATAATATTAGAGTTAAGATAAAATCATTATCATGCCCTAATGTTGCACCTTTGTCTTTTCTAAGTATCAATGTCTGCCAGGAACATATTATCACACTTCTCTCTTTTTCCAGGTGGGCATTCTCCATGACGCAACATGTGAGGGGAACATCAAGCAAGCTACATCCCTGCCTATTGCGAGGCCACCTTGACTCCAGACTTGTCACGGCAACGACCAAAGGGGAACTACAGCCAAAGAAAACCCAGGACAGGTAATTAATGATTATTAATTACTGATAATATTTCACTGGTATACATCGATGCTTCAGAAATAGGGCAATAGGGAAGGGGCAAAGACAGATAGGCTGTGCCTAAGGTATTAGTAGTGGCATCCCAGTGCGCCACAGCACCAGTCACCTGTTCACCCCTGCAACACAGAGCATGATAATAATAGAGATAGATAGATAGATAGATAGATAGATAGATAGATAGATAGATAGATAGATAGATAGATAGATTAGATAAGATAAGATAACTGTAAATAGATAATATTAGAGTTAAGATAGATGTGTATATATATATCTATATATATATATATATATATATCTATGTATATATATAGATAAGATAGATTGTAATTAGATACGCCTAAAGGTAAGTTAAGATAGGTAGATAGATATATAGATAAGATAGATTGTAAGTAGATAATATTAGAGTTAAGATAAAATCATTATCATGCCCTAATGTTGCACCTTTGTCTTTTCTAAGTATCAATGTCTGCCAGGAACATATTATCACACTTCTCTCTTTTTCCAGGTGGGCATTCTCCATGACGCAACATGTGAGGGGAACATCAAGCAAGCTACATCCCTGCCTATTGCGAGGCCACCTTGACTCCAGACTTGTCACGGCAACGACCAAAGGGGAACTACAGCCAAAGAAAACCCAGGACAGGTAATTAATGATTATTAATTACTGATAATATTTCACTGGTATACATCGATGCTTCAGAAATAGGGCAATAGGGAAGGGGCAAAGACAGATAGGCTGTGCCTAAGGTATTAGTAGTGGCATCCCAGTGCGCCACAGCACCAGTCACCTGTTCACCCCTGCAACACAGAGCATGATAATAATAGAGATAGATAGATAGATAGATAGATAGATAGATAGATAGATAGATAGATTAGATAAGATAAGATAACTGTAAATAGATAATATTAGAGTTAAGATAGATGTGTATATATATATCTATATATATATATATATATATATATCTATGTATATATATAGATAAGATAGATTGTAATTAGATACGCCTAAAGGTAAGTTAAGATAGGTAGATAGATATATAGATAAGATAGATTGTAAGTAGATAATATTAGAGTTAAGATAAAATCATTATCATGCCCTAATGTTGCACCTTTGTCTTTTCTAAGTATCAATGTCTGCCAGGAACATATTATCACACTTCTCTCTTTTTCCAGGTGGGCATTCTCCATGACGCAACATGTGAGGGGAACATCAAGCAAGCTACATCCCTACCTATTGCGAGGCCACCTTGACTCCAGACTTGTCACGGCAACGACCAAAGGGGAACTACAGCCAAAGAAAACCCAGGACAGGTAATTAATGATTATTAATTACTGATAATATTTCACTGGTATACATCGATGCTTCAGAAATAGGGCAATAGGGAAGGGGCAAAGACAGATAGGCTGTGCCTAAGGTATTAGTAGTGGCATCCCAGTGCGCCACAGCACCAGTCACCTGTTCACCCCTGCAACACAGAGCATGATAATAATAGAGATAGATAGATAGATAGATAGATAGATAGATAGATAGATTAGATAAGATAAGATAACTGTAAATAGATAATATTAGAGTTAAGATAGATGTGTATATATATATCTATATATATATATATATATATATCTATGTATATATATAGATAAGATAGATTGTAATTAGATACGCCTAAAGGTAAGTTAAGATAGGTAGATAGATATATAGATAAGATAGATTGTAAGTAGATAATATTAGAGTTAAGATAAAATCATTATCATGCCCTAATGTTGCACCTTTGTCTTTTCTAAGTATCAATGTCTGCCAGGAACATATTATCACACTTCTCTCTTTTTCCAGGTGGGCATTCTCCATGACGCAACATGTGAGGGGAACATCAAGCAAGCTACATCCCTGCCTATTGCGAGGCCACCTTGACTCCAGACTTGTCACGGCAACGACCAAAGGGGAACTACAGCCAAAGAAAACCCAGGACAGGTAATTAATGATTATTAATTACTGATAATATTTCACTGGTATACATCGATGCTTCAGAAATAGGGCAATAGGGAAGGGGCAAAGACAGATAGGCTGTGCCTAAGGTATTAGTAGTGGCATCCCAGTGCGCCACAGCACCAGTCACCTGTTCACCCCTGCAACACAGAGCATGATAATAATAGAGATAGATAGATAGATAGATAGATAGATAGATAGATAGATAGATAGATAGATAGATAGATAGATAGATAGATTAGATAAGATAAGATAACTGTAAATAGATAATATTAGAGTTAAGATAGATGTGTATATATATATCTATATATATATATATATATATATATCTATGTATATATATAGATAAGATAGATTGTAATTAGATACGCCTAAAGGTAAGTTAAGATAGGTAGATAGATATATAGATAAGATAGATTGTAAGTAGATAATATTAGAGTTAAGATAAAATCATTATCATGCCCTAATGTTGCACCTTTGTCTTTTCTAAGTATCAATGTCTGCCAGGAACATATTATCACACTTCTCTCTTTTTCCAGGTGGGCATTCTCCATGACGCAACATGTGAGGGGAACATCAAGCAAGCTACATCCCTACCTATTGCGAGGCCACCTTGACTCCAGACTTGTCACGGCAACGACCAAAGGGGAACTACAGCCAAAGAAAACCCAGGACAGGTAATTAATGATTATTAATTACTGATAATATTTCACTGGTATACATCGATGCTTCAGAAATAGGGCAATAGGGAAGGGGCAAAGACAGATAGGCTGTGCCTAAGGTATTAGTAGTGGCATCCCAGTGCGCCACAGCACCAGTCACCTGTTCACCCCTGCAACACAGAGCATGATAATAATAGAGATAGATAGATAGATAGATAGATAGATAGATAGATAGATAGATAGATAGATAGATAGATAGATAGATAGATTAGATAAGATAAGATAACTGTAAATAGATAATATTAGAGTTAAGATAGATGTGTATATATATATCTATATATATATATATATCTATGTATATATATAGATAAGATAGATTGTAATTAGATACGCCTAAAGGTAAGTTAAGATAGGTAGATAGATATATAGATAAGATAGATTGTAAGTAGATAATATTAGAGTTAAGATAAAATCATTATCATGCCCTAATGTTGCACCTTTGTCTTTTCTAAGTATCAATGTCTGCCAGGAACATATTATCACACTTCTCTCTTTTTCCAGGTGGGCATTCTCCATGACGCAACATGTGAGGGGAACATCAAGCAAGCTACATCCCTGCCTATTGCGAGGCCACCTTGACTCCAGACTTGTCACGGCAACGACCAAAGGGGAACTACAGCCAAAGAAAACCCAGGACAGGTAATTAATGATTATTAATTACTGATAATATTTCACTGGTATACATCGATGCTTCAGAAATAGGGCAATAGGGAAGGGGCAAAGACAGATAGGCTGTGCCTAAGGTATTAGTAGTGGCATCCCAGTGCGCCACAGCACCAGTCACCTGTTCACCCCTGCAACACAGAGCATGATAATAATAGAGATAGATAGATAGATAGATAGATAGATAGATAGATAGATAGATAGATAGATAGATAGATAGATTAGAAAAGATAAGATAAGATAACTGTAAATAGATAATATTAGAGTTAAGATAGATGTGTATATATATATCTATATATATATATATATATATATCTATGTATATATATAGATAAGATAGATTGTAATTAGATACGCCTAAAGGTAAGTTAAGATAGGTAGATAGATATATAGATAAGATAGATTGTAAGTAGATAATATTAGAGTTAAGATAAAATCATTATCATGCCCTAATGTTGCACCTTTGTCTTTTCTAAGTATCAATGTCTGCCAGGAACATATTATCACACTTCTCTCTTTTTCCAGGTGGGCATTCTCCATGACGCAACATGTGAGGGGAACATCAAGCAAGCTACATCCCTACCTATTGCGAGGCCACCTTGACTCCAGACTTGTCACGGCAACGACCAAAGGGGAACTACAGCCAAAGAAAACCCAGGACAGGTAATTAATGATTATTAATTACTGATAATATTTCACTGGTATACATCGATGCTTCAGAAATAGGGCAATAGGGAAGGGGCAAAGACAGATAGGCTGTGCCTAAGGTATTAGTAGTGGCATCCCAGTGCGCCACAGCACCAGTCACCTGTTCACCCCTGCAACACAGAGCATGATAATAATAGAGATAGATAGATAGATAGATAGATAGATAGATAGATAGATAGATAGATAGATTAGATAAGATAAGATAACTGTAAATAGATAATATTAGAGTTAAGATAGATGTGTATATATATATCTATATATATATATATATCTATGTATATATATAGATAAGATAGATTGTAATTAGATACGCCTAAAGGTAAGTTAAGATAGGTAGATAGATATATAGATAAGATAGATTGTAAGTAGATAATATTAGAGTTAAGATAAAATCATTATCATGCCCTAATGTTGCACCTTTGTCTTTTCTAAGTATCAATGTCTGCCAGGAACATATTATCACACTTCTCTCTTTTTCCAGGTGGGCATTCTCCATGACGCAACATGTGAGGGGAACATCAAGCAAGCTACATCCCTGCCTATTGCGAGGCCACCTTGACTCCAGACTTGTCACGGCAACGACCAAAGGGGAACTACAGCCAAAGAAAACCCAGGACAGGTAATTAATGATTATTAATTACTGATAATATTTCACTGGTATACATCGATGCTTCAGAAATAGGGCAATAGGGAAGGGGCAAAGACAGATAGGCTGTGCCTAAGGTATTAGTAGTGGCATCCCAGTGCGCCACAGCACCAGTCACCTGTTCACCCCTGCAACACAGAGCATGATAATAATAGAGATAGATAGATAGATAGATAGATAGATAGATAGATAGATAGATAGATAGATAGATAGATAGATTAGATAAGATAAGATAACTGTAAATAGATAATATTAGAGTTAAGATAGATGTGTATATATATATCTATATATATATATATATATATATATCTATGTATATATATAGATAAGATAGATTGTAATTAGATACGCCTAAAGGTAAGTTAAGATAGGTAGATAGATATATAGATAAGATAGATTGTAAGTAGATAATATTAGAGTTAAGATAAAATCATTATCATGCCCTAATGTTGCACCTTTGTCTTTTCTAAGTATCAATGTCTGCCAGGAACATATTATCACACTTCTCTCTTTTTCCAGGTGGGCATTCTCCATGACGCAACATGTGAGGGGAACATCAAGCAAGCTACATCCCTACCTATTGCGAGGCCACCTTGACTCCAGACTTGTCACGGCAACGACCAAAGGGGAACTACAGCCAAAGAAAACCCAGGACAGGTAATTAATGATTATTAATTACTGATAATATTTCACTGGTATACATCGATGCTTCAGAAATAGGGCAATAGGGAAGGGGCAAAGACAGATAGGCTGTGCCTAAGGTATTAGTAGTGGCATCCCAGTGCGCCACAGCACCAGTCACCTGTTCACCCCTGCAACACAGAGCATGATAATAATAGAGATAGATAGATAGATAGATAGATAGATAGATAGATAGATAGATAGATAGATAGATAGATTAGATAAGATAAGATAACTGTAAATAGATAATATTAGAGTTAAGATAGATGTGTATATATATATCTATATATATATATATATATATATCTATGTATATATATAGATAAGATAGATTGTAATTAGATACGCCTAAAGGTAAGTTAAGATAGGTAGATAGATATATAGATAAGATAGATTGTAAGTAGATAATATTAGAGTTAAGATAAAATCATTATCATGCCCTAATGTTGCACCTTTGTCTTTTCTAAGTATCAATGTCTGCCAGGAACATATTATCACACTTCTCTCTTTTTCCAGGTGGGCATTCTCCATGACGCAACATGTGAGGGGAACATCAAGCAAGCTACATCCCTACCTATTGCGAGGCCACCTTGACTCCAGACTTGTCACGGCAACGACCAAAGGGGAACTACAGCCAAAGAAAACCCAGGACAGGTAATTAATGATTATTAATTACTGATAATATTTCACTGGTATACATCGATGCTTCAGAAATAGGGCAATAGGGAAGGGGCAAAGACAGATAGGCTGTGCCTAAGGTATTAGTAGTGGCATCCCAGTGCGCCACAGCACCAGTCACCTGTTCACCCCTGCAACACAGAGCATGATAATAATAGAGATAGATAGATAGATAGATAGATAGATAGATAGATAGATTAGATAAGATAAGATAACTGTAAATAGATAATATTAGAGTTAAGATAGATGTGTATATATATATCTATATATATATATATATCTATGTATATATATAGATAAGATAGATTGTAATTAGATACGCCTAAAGGTAAGTTAAGATAGGTAGATAGATATATAGATAAGATAGATTGTAAGTAGATAATATTAGAGTTAAGATAAAATCATTATCATGCCCTAATGTTGCACCTTTGTCTTTTCTAAGTATCAATGTCTGCCAGGAACATATTATCACACTTCTCTCTTTTTCCAGGTGGGCATTCTCCATGACGCAACATGTGAGGGGAACATCAAGCAAGCTACATCCCTGCCTATTGCGAGGCCACCTTGACTCCAGACTTGTCACGGCAACGACCAAAGGGGAACTACAGCCAAAGAAAACCCAGGACAGGTAATTAATGATTATTAATTACTGATAATATTTCACTGGTATACATCGATGCTTCAGAAATAGGGCAATAGGGAAGGGGCAAAGACAGATAGGCTGTGCCTAAGGTATTAGTAGTGGCATCCCAGTGCGCCACAGCACCAGTCACCTGTTCACCCCTGCAACACAGAGCATGATAATAATAGAGATAGATAGATAGATAGATAGATAGATAGATAGATAGATAGATAGATAGATAGATAGATAGATAGATAGATTAGAAAAAATAAGATAAGATAAGATAACTGTAAATAGATAATATTAGAGTTAAGATAGATGTGTATATATATATCTATATATATATATATATATATATCTATGTATATATATAGATAAGATAGATTGTAATTAGATACGCCTAAAGGTAAGTTAAGATAGGTAGATAGATATATAGATAAGATAGATTGTAAGTAGATAATATTAGAGTTAAGATAAAATCATTATCATGCCCTAATGTTGCACCTTTGTCTTTTCTAAGTATCAATGTCTGCCAGGAACATATTATCACACTTCTCTCTTTTTCCAGGTGGGCATTCTCCATGACGCAACATGTGAGGGGAACATCAAGCAAGCTACATCCCTACCTATTGCGAGGCCACCTTGACTCCAGACTTGTCACGGCAACGACCAAAGGGGAACTACAGCCAAAGAAAACCCAGGACAGGTAATTAATGATTATTAATTACTGATAATATTTCACTGGTATACATCGATGCTTCAGAAATAGGGCAATAGGGAAGGGGCAAAGACAGATAGGCTGTGCCTAAGGTATTAGTAGTGGCATCCCAGTGCGCCACAGCACCAGTCACCTGTTCACCCCTGCAACACAGAGCATGATAATAATAGAGATAGATAGATAGATAGATAGATAGATAGATAGATAGATAGATAGATTAGATAAGATAAGATAACTGTAAATAGATAATATTAGAGTTAAGATAGATGTGTATATATATATCTATATATATATATATATCTATGTATATATATAGATAAGATAGATTGTAATTAGATACGCCTAAAGGTAAGTTAAGATAGGTAGATAGATATATAGATAAGATAGATTGTAAGTAGATAATATTAGAGTTAAGATAAAATCATTATCATGCCCTAATGTTGCACCTTTGTCTTTTCTAAGTATCAATGTCTGCCAGGAACATATTATCACACTTCTCTCTTTTTCCAGGTGGGCATTCTCCATGACGCAACATGTGAGGGGAACATCAAGCAAGCTACATCCCTGCCTATTGCGAGGCCACCTTGACTCCAGACTTGTCACGGCAACGACCAAAGGGGAACTACAGCCAAAGAAAACCCAGGACAGGTAATTAATGATTATTAATTACTGATAATATTTCACTGGTATACATCGATGCTTCAGAAATAGGGCAATAGGGAAGGGGCAAAGACAGATAGGCTGTGCCTAAGGTATTAGTAGTGGCATCCCAGTGCGCCACAGCACCAGTCACCTGTTCACCCCTGCAACACAGAGCATGATAATAATAGAGATAGATAGATAGATAGATAGATAGATAGATAGATAGATAGATAGATAGATAGATAGATTAGAAAAGATAAGATAAGATAACTGTAAATAGATAATATTAGAGTTAAGATAGATGTGTATATATATATCTATATATATATATATATATATATATCTATGTATATATATAGATAAGATAGATTGTAATTAGATACGCCTAAAGGTAAGTTAAGATAGGTAGATAGATATATAGATAAGATAGATTGTAAGTAGATAATATTAGAGTTAAGATAAAATCATTATCATGCCCTAATGTTGCACCTTTGTCTTTTCTAAGTATCAATGTCTGCCAGGAACATATTATCACACTTCTCTCTTTTTCCAGGTGGGCATTCTCCATGACGCAACATGTGAGGGGAACATCAAGCAAGCTACATCCCTACCTATTGCGAGGCCACCTTGACTCCAGACTTGTCACGGCAACGACCAAAGGGGAACTACAGCCAAAGAAAACCCAGGACAGGTAATTAATGATTATTAATTACTGATAATATTTCACTGGTATACATCGATGCTTCAGAAATAGGGCAATAGGGAAGGGGCAAAGACAGATAGGCTGTGCCTAAGGTATTAGTAGTGGCATCCCAGTGCGCCACAGCACCAGTCACCTGTTCACCCCTGCAACACAGAGCATGATAATAATAGAGATAGATAGATAGATAGATAGATAGATAGATAGATAGATAGATAGATAGATAGATAGATTAGATAAGATAAGATAACTGTAAATAGATAATATTAGAGTTAAGATAGATGTGTATATATATATCTATATATATATATATATCTATGTATATATATAGATAAGATAGATTGTAATTAGATACGCCTAAAGGTAAGTTAAGATAGGTAGATAGATATATAGATAAGATAGATTGTAAGTAGATAATATTAGAGTTAAGATAAAATCATTATCATGCCCTAATGTTGCACCTTTGTCTTTTCTAAGTATCAATGTCTGCCAGGAACATATTATCACACTTCTCTCTTTTTCCAGGTGGGCATTCTCCATGACGCAACATGTGAGGGGAACATCAAGCAAGCTACATCCCTGCCTATTGCGAGGCCACCTTGACTCCAGACTTGTCACGGCAACGACCAAAGGGGAACTACAGCCAAAGAAAACCCAGGACAGGTAATTAATGATTATTAATTACTGATAATATTTCACTGGTATACATCGATGCTTCAGAAATAGGGCAATAGGGAAGGGGCAAAGACAGATAGGCTGTGCCTAAGGTATTAGTAGTGGCATCCCAGTGCGCCACAGCACCAGTCACCTGTTCACCCCTGCAACACAGAGCATGATAATAATAGAGATAGATAGATAGATAGATAGATAGATAGATAGATAGATAGATAGATAGATAGATAGATTAGAAAAGATAAGATAAGATAACTGTAAATAGATAATATTAGAGTTAAGATAGATGTGTATATATATATCTATATATATATATATATATATATATCTATGTATATATATAGATAAGATAGATTGTAATTAGATACGCCTAAAGGTAAGTTAAGATAGGTAGATAGATATATAGATAAGATAGATTGTAAGTAGATAATATTAGAGTTAAGATAAAATCATTATCATGCCCTAATGTTGCACCTTTGTCTTTTCTAAGTATCAATGTCTGCCAGGAACATATTATCACACTTCTCTCTTTTTCCAGGTGGGCATTCTCCATGACGCAACATGTGAGGGGAACATCAAGCAAGCTACATCCCTACCTATTGCGAGGCCACCTTGACTCCAGACTTGTCACGGCAACGACCAAAGGGGAACTACAGCCAAAGAAAACCCAGGACAGGTAATTAATGATTATTAATTACTGATAATATTTCACTGGTATACATCGATGCTTCAGAAATAGGGCAATAGGGAAGGGGCAAAGACAGATAGGCTGTGCCTAAGGTATTAGTAGTGGCATCCCAGTGCGCCACAGCACCAGTCACCTGTTCACCCCTGCAACACAGAGCATGATAATAATAGAGATAGATAGATAGATAGATAGATAGATAGATAGATAGATAGATTAGATAAGATAAGATAACTGTAAATAGATAATATTAGAGTTAAGATAGATGTGTATATATATATCTATATATATATATATATCTATGTATATATATAGATAAGATAGATTGTAATTAGATACGCCTAAAGGTAAGTTAAGATAGGTAGATAGATATATAGATAAGATAGATTGTAAGTAGATAATATTAGAGTTAAGATAAAATCATTATCATGCCCTAATGTTGCACCTTTGTCTTTTCTAAGTATCAATGTCTGCCAGGAACATATTATCACACTTCTCTCTTTTTCCAGGTGGGCATTCTCCATGACGCAACATGTGAGGGGAACATCAAGCAAGCTACATCCCTGCCTATTGCGAGGCCACCTTGACTCCAGACTTGTCACGGCAACGACCAAAGGGGAACTACAGCCAAAGAAAACCCAGGACAGGTAATTAATGATTATTAATTACTGATAATATTTCACTGGTATA